>NW_027663095.1:37500-52618 GCF_963989245.1 Nansenia antarctica | reverse complement strand
CCATCAGTCATCTGTCCATCTATCTGTCCATCTATCTGTCCGTCAGTCATCTGTCCATCTATCTGTCCATCAGTCATCTGTCCATCTATCTGTCCGTCAGTCATCTGTCCATCTATCTGTCCATCTATCTGTCCGTCAGTCATCTGTCCATCTATCTGTCCATCAGTCATCTGTCCATCTATCTGTCCATCTATCTGTCCATCAGTCATCTGTCCATCTATCTGTCCATCTATCTGTCCATCTATCTGTCCATCTATCTGTCCATCTATCTGTCCATCTATCTGTCCATCAGTCATCTGTCCATCTATCTGTCCATCTATCTGTCCATCAGTCATCTGTCCATCTATCTGTCCATCTATCTGTCTGTCAGTCATCTGTCCATCTATCTGTCCATCTATCTGTCCATCTATCTGTCTGTCAGTCATCTGTCCATCTATCTGTCCATCAGTCATCTGTCCATCTATCTGTCCATCTATCTGTCCATCTATCTGTCCATCTATCTGTCCATCAGTCATCTGTCCATCTATCTGTCCATCAGTCATCTGTCCATCTATCTGTCCATCAGTCATCTGTCCATCTATCTGTCCATCAGTCATCTGTCCATCTATCTGTCCATCTATCTGTCCATCTATCTGTCCGTCAGTCATCACAAGAGATGTCATCTCAGCTCAGGCCAGGGGCCATTGGCAGTGGTTTTTAATATACAGTAATTTAATATACAGTAATTTAATATACAGTAATTTAATATACAGTAATTTAATATACAGTAATTTAATATACAGTAATTTAATATACAGTAATTTAATACACAGTAATTTAATATACAGTAATTTAATATACAGTAATTTAATATACAGTAATTTAATATACAGTAATTTAATATACAGTAATTTAATATACAGTAATTTAATATACAGTAATTTAATATACAGTAATTTAATATACAGTAATTTAATACACAGTAATTTAATATACAGTAATTTAATATACAGTCATTTAATATACAGTCATTTAATATACAGTCATTTAATATACAGTCATTTAATATACAGTCATTTAATATACAGTCATTTAATATACAGTCATTTAATATACAGTCATTTAATATACAGTCATTTAATATACAGTCATTTAATATACAGTCATTTAATATACAGTAATTTAATATACAGTAATTTAATATACAGTAATTTAATACACAGTAATTTAATATACAGTAATTTAATATACAGTAATTTAATATACAGTAATTTAATACACTAGAGAAACTGAACAGGGCGATGGGGGGAGGTTTCGGGGGGGAGGGGGGGAGGAATAGAAACAGGTCTGACTCAAGGCCGTGGGAGGAGAGGGAGGAGAGGGAGGAGAGGGAGGAGAGGGAGGAGGGAGGGGAGGGAGGAGAGGGAGGAGAGGGAGGAGAGGGAGGAGAGGGAGGAGAGGGAGGAGAGGGAGGGGAGGGAGGGGAGGGAGGGGAGGGAGGAGAGGGAGGAGAGGGGGGAGGAGAGGGAGCAGGGAGGAGAGGGAGGGGAGGGAGGAGAGGAGGGAGGAGAGGGAGGAGGGAGGGAGGGAGGGAGGGAGGGGAGGGAGGAGAGGGAGGAGAGGGAGGGGGGGAGGGAGGGGAGGGAGGAGAGGGAGGAGGGAGAGGGAGGGAGGGGGAAGGAGGGAGAGGGGAGGGAGGGGAGGGAGGGAGGGAGGGAGGGAGAGGGAGAGGAGGGAGAGGGAGGGAGGGAGGGGAGGGAGGGCCAGTCTGCCAGACAGTCAACTGGAGGTTGTTCTGCGTTGCTGTGCAGAGGAGGAGCTGACCAACCAGTAAGAGGAGGCCCTCAGTAACCTCCCTCCCTCCCCCCCAGCTCTCTGTGACCTGCCTCCCTCCCCCCCTCCCTGCCTCCCTCCCTCCCTCCCCTCCCTGCCTCCCTCCCTCCCCCCCCCCAGCTCTCTGTGACCTCCCTCCCTCCCCCCCTCCCTCCCTCCCTCCCTCCCTCCCCTCCCTGCCTCCCTCCCTCCCTCCCCCCCAGCTCTCTGTGACCTGCCTCCCTCCCCCCCTCCCTGCCTCCCTCCCTCCCTCCCCTCCCTGCCTCCCTCCCTCCCCCCCAGCTCTCTGTGACCTCCCTCCCTCCCTCCCTCCCCCCCCAGCTCTCTGTGACCTGCCTCCCTCCCTCCCCCCCAGCTCTCTGTGACCTCCCTCCCTCCCTGCCTCCCTCCCTCCCTCCCCCAGCTCTCTGTGACCTCCCTCCCTCCCTCCCTCCCCCCCCCAGCTCTCTGTGACCTCCCTCCCTCCCTCCCCCCCAGCTCTCTGTGACCTCCCTCCCTCCCTCCCCCCAGCTCTCTGTGACCTGCCTCCCTCCCTCCCTCCCCCCCAGCTCTCTGTGACCTGCCTCCCTCCCTCCCTCCCCCCCCCCAGCTCTCTGTGACCTGCCTCCCCCCCTCCCCCCCCCCCCCCAGCTCTCTGTGACCTCCCTCCCTCCCTCCCTCCCCCCCCCAGCTCTCTGTGACCTCCCTCCCCCCCTCCCTCCCCCCCCCAGCTCTCTGTGACCTCCCTCCCCCCCTCCCTCCCCCCCCCAGCTCTCTGTGACCTCCCTCCCCCCCTCCCTCCCCCCCCCCCAGCTCTCTGTGACCTCCCTCCCTCCCTCCCTCCCCCCCCAGCTCTCTGTGACCTCCCTCCCTCCCTCCCTCCCCCCCCCAGCTCTCTGTGACCTGCCTCCCTCCCTCCCTCCCCCCCCCAGCTCTCTGTGACCTGCCTCCCTCCCTCCCTCCCCCCCCCAGCTCTCTGTGACCTCCCTCCCTCCCTCCCTCCCCCCCCCAGCTCTCTGTGACCTCCCTCCCTCCCTCCCTCCCCCCCCCAGCTCTCTGTGACCTGCCTCCCTCCCTCCCTCCCCCCCCCCCAGCTCTCTGTGACCTGTCTCCCTCCCACCGCCCCTCCCTCCCTCCCTCCCTCCCTCCCTCTCCCCCCCCAGCTCTCTGTGACCTGCCTCCCCCCCAGGCTACCCAGCCTCTCAACAGTCAGGGTCACTAGTCACACCGTCTCTGACTGCTGGGCCCAGCCTCGTCTCTCTGCTGGGACGTTTATCTAGACGCCACGTGACTCTCTGGACTCTGAGAGGCTGACTGACTGGCTGGCTGGCTGACTGGCTGACTGGCTGGCTGGCTGACTGACTGACTGGCTGACTGACTGGCTGGCTGACTGACTGGCTGACTGACTGGCTGGCTGACTGACTGGCTGGCTGACTGACTGGCTGACTGACTGGCTGGCTGGGAAGGAGAAAAGGAGGGAAAAGAACGGGAGAGACTATCTGAAATTGTGTCAGAGGCTCTCTTTGTATGGCTGTATTGTGACCCCCCTGCCCTCCCTTCCCCCAGACACCCCCCCCTCGCCAACACCCTTGACCTTGTTAACAGTGGGGCCTTTTTCCATTTGTATTGTCGTTGCGTCAAAACAAGTCCGCTGTGTCAGAGGGGCTGATAACAAGACAGGCAGGTTTATGTGTACAGCACATTTCATACAACAGGGCAATTCAAAGTGCTTTACATACAGCATTTAAAAATACAGCAAGAGCAGCATAGTAAGAAAATAAAAATGACAATGAATACAAGCAAATATAAGAAGTAAATAGATAAAACATTTAAGAAGACAATAGTTAAAGGATAAAAGACATTGATAGAAGTGTTTGTGTTTAATCATAACTGCTGCAAAACATGAAGGTTTTTAGCTTAGATTTAAATATTTTAAGGGTTTGGGCCTGATTGAGTTCTTCAGGGAGTTTGTTCCAGGAGCATGCAGCAGCGTGACTGAAAGCTGCTGCACCGTGTTTTGTTTTTACTCTTTGAATGATCAGCTGATTAGCCTCAGCTGACCTTAGGGACCTTGTGGGAATATAGGGTGGGAGGAGATCTGTGTGTGTTAGGCCGTAGGACACACACCCACTGACGGTAGGGAAACTAACTAACACATTTCACTACGCAATGTTTATACTTTTCCCAGTCTGCCATCATTTATTTATTTGACACAAACAAAGAGACAGTTTCATCCTGAAATATGTTGTTTCATTGTTGAGTCTTACATTTGGCCCCTAGTCACTGGCTGTGTTCGGAATAGCATACTAGCATACTACTCATACTAGATATGACGTAGATTTTGAGTATGTAGTGTGTTCACACTATACAGTATGCGAGATTTGAGTATGCGAGAAATTTAGTATGTGAGCAATTACTTCCGGGAAAATTAAAGTCAGTTACGATGGACACTAGCTCGGGTACTGTTTCCCCCAAAAAATCTGCGTGCACGCGCGCTCAAAACAACGACCTAATTTCAGCCAAAACTAGAGGGAGAAAAAAAATGAATATACAGAATATAAACTTGTGACTGACAGTCACATACACACACACAAAGATCATCAGCTATAATATAATACGAAGTAGGCCTACATGAGCACAAAAGCGGCTAACGTTACTGATTAACTGTTTACTGTAGTGCCGAGAGATGGGAGTCGTAGGCGGCGTATCAAATGACAAAGCTAAATGTTTAATGAAGGACATGAACGATTGTCAACAACACACTCAAGCAGTAAATAGAACAGTCTAAACAACTTGGGTACTACGCACTCAACTGCGGACGGAACAATACTCCCAACCCATAGTTCCGTGCGTGAATTATGTCAACCCACCACATTACAGAAGTAAAATCACAGTCAGATGGAGCATTCGGTAAACAGCTGAGTATCAGCTGAGTTAAAGAAAACAAACTCTTACTTTTGATGACACCCACATCAGCCCTGTTTTCCCGTACTTCTCCCGTGTGTCTCTTATTGTCCAAATGTTACCTGAATTTTAGCTGCATGTTTTTCCAGCATGTAATTCCGTTGTCAATAAAAAAATCGACTCCCCTTCTTTTCCCCTTGACAATACTGTGTCGTTGCTAAAGTGACGGCACATAAGAATCGTTTTTTGACTTGCTAATGTCTGCTGATACACCAACACAGCTAGCCGATGCTGATGGCTCTCCCGCTGTAGTTGTAGTTGTAGCTGGTGGTGGTGGTACCCCGCCATAAACGCTGTTAGCTGATCCACCACCTAGCTTCTTTGGTCCTGCCAGCCATGCAGTTTCGGGTCGCTCATAGCCACTGCTAGCTTCAGCAATGTTTGAAGTGTCTGGGACATCTTTTTTCTTGAAAAATCCATCCATCTGTCGCTGTTTTCGTTTAATTTTTCGAAGTTATTTAACGTGATATCTTATTTGTGCACCTAGCTAGCTAGATCAGCTTTTGTATCTTTTAGATGGTTCACATTTAGACCAATCAGGAGTAGCCCTTGTGTCACGTCGTCAACTGAATGTTTAATGTCATTAATCTGATTTTGGATCAGCGGTTAGAGAGAGATGGGCGTGGATTTAGGTGCACTTTTAGTCAACATCCATTATAGCGCTGATCTGGTATTACCTAAGCTAATTAGCCAGCTTATCATTATGGAGGCTTTATGGTTGTTGTAACTATTATTATTTTAATGATACAAAAAAGTCTTGAATCAGAATCTGAATTTATTTTACAGTACACAATAATACAAATCTTTGGCTGTGGTTCTTCAACATTAGCTTTGCAGCAAGGTACATAATCACAACAATACCATCATCACAATAATCACAAGTAAATAAGTAAAGTAAGTAATGATAAGGAATAAAGTGATAAGTGATGGTAGTCGCACTACAGCAGAATTAAAGTGCAATCAATAGTGTAACATGCTGTGCAAAGTTCAACAAGATGAAAATGAAAGTGTTCAGGTATTTCTCAAGTAGTCAGGTAGTGTGCAATTCCTGTGTCCTAATGTTTTCAACATTAGCATTGCAGCAAGGTACATAATCACAATAATAAGTACATGAGTAAAGTAAGTAATGCAGTTTTCTGGTAGAGGTGGATTTTTCTTAGGTGGAAAAACAGGGGAGGGTCATGCTTTTTTTGGAGGGGGGGGGGGGCCTTAGTGTCAAAGTGTGCAGCCTGGCTGAGAGCACTTTATTTTTCTTTTCTTTTTGAAGAAGAGCTCTAAGGCTCTGTCATAAGGGAACTCAGTTATTGGCGGCCCGTTGCTCAGTATCATGCAGGCGGCCGGATGGTCCCCCTGCAGTCCAGGGTTTCCGTTAACCGGTAATTACCGGTCTTTGTCCGATAAAATCTGTTGAAGTCCGACATATTTAAACCTCTTCGGTCAAAATGTCCGGTGAAAATAACCGCTAAACCCAGTAGCCCATTCGGCGGTAACCCGCCCCATCTGGCAACCCTGTCTCTCAACGGCGCGAGTAGTTTAGTCAGTTAATTGAGTTTGATCTAGTCTAAATAAAACCACTGCAGTGACCGGAGTCAAGGTTATTGTTCTGCGTGTTTTGGATTTGCTAGAGCACAGTGAATGACCACCGAGGGCCGTGAGATGCGGCTAGTAAAGGACGCTAGCGGCCATCTCAACCCCGTTCATTGATTGAGCCTGCCGTGCCCGTTCCAGCCCTGGTCGGGAGAAGTACTACGGGAGTATTGCGCTACTATCGACAACCTGGGCTACTGGTACCATTAGATTAGGATTGATTAGATTAGGTTGACAATACCACACTACATTTGAGTTTAGGGATATCAATGTTATATATTTGTGTATGTTTTATCTTTATGTATTAAATGTTATAATTGTTCCACATTTGAGACCTGTCTTCCCCCCACTCAGTTATTCAGTCGGTGTCCATCATTTTAGTTCAATTTAGTCTATCTATAGTGTTAGAGTTTAATTTGTGCCACTAAGGTGAAATAGTCCACGGGTGTGTATCCCCCCGATACATCCTCCCCATTCTCATACTCCCGAGTCCGAGTAAGTATGATTTGACAGGCAGCTAGACTTAATGCCTTCCCAATCAGCGAGACGTGGTTATAGAATTGACGTTGTTTTATTGATAAAAAGGGTAAAACTGGAAAGAGAATATAAAAAACTTACATTACTGTCGTGAAACTATTTAACACACTTCACTTAACGTAATGTGGAGTCCGTTCATTGATCGATCGATGCAGTCCGTTCAAATAGCCATCAAAAGCTAAACTAGGCATACTTAAAATTACCAATTACATACTCAAATCCCATTAATGCAATTGAAATAAACATCTTAAAGTAGCCTACAGTCGTAATTCAAAGTAGCAAAGGTGACTAGGCTGGCCAGTGTGGCGCGCGTGCAGCCCTGGACATATTATGCCATAGTAGCGCATGCGAATCATGAAAGCCTATAATATAGTTCGTGATCTAATCGTATCGGATGAGAATTTAAATAGACATTAAATGGCATAGGCCTATATAGGCTACACAACAGCTAATCACCGCGACAAACACCTATATTATATTCTAATATGATGACCGGAATTTCTCCCGTTTGTCCGACACATTGAAATCTTCCCGGACACGTTGACCGGCACCAAATTTTTCTACCGGAAACCCTGCTGCAGTCTGTTTCTCAGGTCAGTCTTCACCTGCAAATAGAAACAATGACAAAAATAAGTGGTATGTGGGAAGGTGAGAGAAATCAAACAATATCAGATTTAGATTACTTAGTAAATTACCCTATTCATTGTGGAAAAGTCCCTCTCACAGTTCACACTGGAGATGGGAACTGTGAGGGCAATGGTAGCCAGCTGACTCAGACATGGGTAGAGCTGTCCCCATTCATCGTGCTGGGATGACAGTTTACCCATCATAGTGAGCTGGTCCATGGTCTGAAACACATAACACAGTGAGACAACATTATTCTGGGGTCCTCAATTATCTTTCTGCAGAACTATTAATTGTGAAGTTCAGATTTTACCTTGAATGCTCCAATCAGCACATGCTGCTTATAAGAAGGCCATTCTTGCAGTATCGGTACATTTCCTCCAGACTGCTGCAGGAATTTTGCAGACAGGAAGTTAAGATGTGCAATGTTGACAGCATCATCCTCCTTGGCTGCTTGGGGTCCCAGAACATGAAATGCCCCCATGATGTCCAGGTTCTGGAACCTTCTGTCCAGGCTATCCTGGAGGCCATCCAGATAGGGCTCCATTACCTAAACATGGCACAAATTACAGACTAGTTTAATTGATTGAAACCTTTCCAGCGTCTGAGCGCTGGGAGTCTTTTACAGAAATGCCCTGTATAGAGGATAAACATACAATACTAGTGGAAGACTGCAAGTTTGGATAGCTTTGGAGTTTGGATAGCTTTAGTGGTTTTGCAATGAAAACTGAATGTCATGTTGTTTCCTCCAAAACACAACTGGGATGGCTACCTTAGTGCCTATCTGGTATTTTGTTTAATTTCCTCAGACTTATTATAGTACTTACTAGATTAACACTTATAGTACTAGACTAGATCAACACTTACAACCATCCAAAACAAATGTACCTGCGTCCTGAACCGGGACCAGAGCGCCTCCCTAGTCTGCTCCAGCTGGCCTCTGCCTCTCCTCTCCCTCTCCTCCTCATGGGTGATATTAAACCCCCCTAATCCTGCAGGGTTATCAAGCTCATTATTGAGCTGGGCCAAGAATGAGCCAGGGGGCTGTGCATCTCCTGCATCTCTGATGGTCCTCAGGCACGCCATCGTCACTGGGACCTCATAAAGGTAGTCACACAAGGGCCAGGCTTAATTTTTTTTTCAGTAAGGCTATGATTAGTTCTATTGAGTTCTAGAGCAACATGTTAAAAGTGATTTGCCTTTAGGAAATACCTGCTCTTTGATGGCCAAGAAGTTTACATTTTCTTTCTGGAACATCTTGGACAGCCGAGCCAGATGTGGCAGAACATCCGCCTGCAGATAGACCGCTGCAACGAAGCGGTAGGTGCAGCAGAACCCATACAGGCCCTTGGCTACTGGGCACTTATGGTACTCTGTCTCATCAGCCAAGGCACCCAGGACTGCACTGAGGTTCCGCTGCAAATTCATGACTGCCAGGTGCTGGGACAGCCAGCGTGTGTCCTTCACTTGCTGAAACATATTTCCGTCATGAGAGAAGACATTCAGAACACAGGAAGTGCATCTGAAGTACACAATCATGGCCAACATTACTGTTAAAAGTTAAGAGTATTTTATTATGTTTTTCTGTGATCTCACCTTCATTTTTAAGTCAGTGAGGCCCACGGTCTGTGCTGCAGCTTTCATAACGGCCGTTCTGTTGGCGCTGTTATGAAAGTATAGATGGAGCTGCTGCAAGTGGTCCCTGAAGGTAGCCATGTAGGGGACCGCAGATGAGGCATCCCTACATGCCAGGGCGAGGCGATGGGCAGCACACGCCACTGGCAGCATCCAGGGGAAGTCGTCCTGCAGCTGCTTGGCCACACCATTCACCCGCCCTGTTACAGGAAAATAAATATAATCGAATCAAGACATGCAGATACCATTTCATGGTCAGTGTCTGAGCAACTAAAACATGCAGTAAAAATAAAAACCCATTTACAGTAATTCCACTTGCTCATGTTGTGTCTCATACCGGTCATTACAGCAGCTCCATCTGTTCCCAATCCAAATAACCTTTCGGTTGGAACCTTGTTTTTGTGCAGCACATCCTTTATGGCAGCCACTATAGTAGCTGCCTTTCCGTCAGGCACTGACACCAGATCGAGGAACTGGCTGTGGAGCTGGCCTTCATTGTCCATATATCTGAAAAGCACAAAAAGACATCCTCAACATATATGTATTACTCAGACACAATCAGTGTACTTTGATTTGAATAGTACCTGATGTGTATATCCAGCTGCTTCTGCACAGAGACGTCTGTGCTCTCATCCACCTCCAGCCCAATAGCCAAGGACGAGTGGATGTTTTGGTGGATTGGCTCCATGACCACTGTGGCCAAAATCTCCAACATTTCATCTATGATGACATGGGACCGGTAGGTGGTCTGTTTCCCTATCTAAAAATACATTTGATTATAGTTGGAATATTACATTTTTAAGATAATTTGCGAACAAGAACAAGAACAAGAACAAGAACAACATAGCAAGCATGATCATTGTTTACCTTCAGCTTTTTGAAGTAGTCACACCCCAGCAACTCGGCAAGTTCAAGGAGAGCAGGATAATTGGTGTGGTGTGCCTGCTCTCGCTTGGTGAGGTAATAGAGGCATTTAAACCCCCCAATGATGGCCTCATGCTCTAAATTGATGACTGGGTTGAATGCAGCCACAACTGAAGAAGAACCTATACAAAGCAGGTACAAATGGTTATTGCAACAAAAGCTGGTTATACCTGATAGTCCTTTATCAATTAAAATAGCTTCCTATATCTAAAGAAGAAAGTTCACCTTGTGCCAGTGAAGCATGAAACTTCACACTTTGTTTGTGGTGCTCTGTCATCGCATGCCTGTCCAATTGATCAAGCCTATATTGTTGGCTGCCTGTCTCTATAAATGGCCGATTGGCTCCTGCTTTTCCTCCCTTTGGGGTCTGTTTATGTTGCCGACATAAGCGGCAAAACATTCCTGTAAGGACAGAGTAAATTGGCATTATTGGTCATATTGCACTGAAATATTCTGAAGTGCATGATATGGTGTCAATAGTATACTCACCACGGTTAGTGTTGTACAGCCATGGGAACTTCCTGTTCTCTGCCCATTTAGGGTCCCAGCCTGAGAGTCTGTGTTTTCCTTTGTCTCCCTGCTTCTCTGCTGCTCCACTCTTCTCTCCTCCTCTCTTCTCTGCTGCTCCACTCTTCTCTCCTCCTCTCTTCTCTGCTGCTCCACTCTTCTCTCCTCCACTCTTCTCTCCTCCACTCTTCTCTCCTCCACTCTTCTCTCCTTCACTCTTCTCTCCTCCACCCTTCTCTCCTCCACTCTTCTCTCCTTCACCCTTCTCTCCTCCACTCTTCTCTGCTGCTCCACTCTTCTCTCCTCCACTCTTCTCTCCTCCTCTCTTCTCTGCTGCTCCACTCCTCTCCTCCACTCTTCTCTCCTCCACTCTTCTCTCCTCCACTCTTCTCTCCTCCACTCTTCTCTCCTCCACTCTTCTCTCCTCCACCCTTCTCTCCTCCACTCTTCTCTCCTCCACTCTTCTCTGTTGCTCCACTCTTCTCTCCTCCACCCTTCTCTCCTCCACTCTTCTCTCCTCCACTCTTCTCTCCTCCACTCTTCTCTCCTGCTACTCTTTTCTCTGCTGCTCCACTCTTCTCTCCTGCTCCAGGCTTTTTTTAAAGGCAATTTTAGCAGAATCAAAACACGAAATTCTGTGCTCACTACCTTTTCCAGTTGAACATAAACTAAACTTTTAAAAAAAACATTTTAAATGCTGCTATTGTGTGCGAAGTTACAAGATCGTTAGCCCGCAGCGCAGAGCGCACAATGTCTAGTTATAGAGTCAACTCGTATTATGCCTATTACCAAGTTCTTAGTATGTTTATATCAACGTAATCAAGTGCTTTAGTTGGCGAGCGTACTTGGTGATGGTAAGCACTCGTAATACGAGTTGACTCGCTGGAACGAGACAGGCCGCAAGACCACCACACACCTGCCATATCATACCGTCTCATCATATTATTACATCGTATTTATCATCATATTTTTCACTATGTGTGGTTACCTGACCATCTTCCTCATCTTCTGGTACTTTTCGCTTGAAATACTTTAACAAACTCATCTGAAAATGCAACCAGGAATTTATGAACACATAGCTAGCTAACATTGCTGGATAACATTGCTGGCAATTAGTTTAAGTAGTTCGAAGGTAGCGGAAACATAATTGTTTCACAAAATAGCCTGATTTAGTTGACCATGAACATCAGACTACATTACGAATGTTCATTTAAAATACTTGTATACTGAGCACTGGTATAAGAACATGAACCATAGAATGCAATAACCCACAGTCGTCGCTGATGCAGTGTTGCTAACTCAATCTGTAATGGATTGTAAAACTTGAAGTAGCTTGTAGACGCAGCCTAGATGTATTCGACCAATCACAAAACAGTTTTGCAAGCGCGTCGCTTCGCGCTTGTGGGTGCGATTAAGTCTGCAACATTGTAACATTGTAATTTACTGCTCCCTAAATCGGAACGAAATGTAGGTCTGAAAGCGGCCTAAATCTAGCGCTGTGAAGGTCTGAAAAGCGGCCTAAATCTTTTTTTCTTTTTTTTTGAGAAATCGTGCACTTAGTGGACTGAATAGTGGCGGAGGAAATTCTTTGGTGGCGGCCCGCCACCAATAAATGCATATAGAGGAAACACTGACAAATGATCCCAGTATTGTAGCTTCAGACGGACAAGTTGGTTGTAGTGCTTGCCCACGATATGTTATTGCTCATATATATTTATTTTAATCATGTTATTTTACCAACTGTTAAGACAACAATATAGTAAGCTAGTTACTTGAGCTAGCTAAAGATATTGGCCCCCAAATCATTTTACAACGTGTTGTAATTATGTTACGATATCTCTGTCGAGTGAGTGAAGGTAAGCAACGTAGGGTGTGTTCGTAAAATCGCTATGAGAGCGCCGGAGCGCACACTGGGTGCAACGTCATAAAGGGACCAAGTAATTTGATTGGACAAGAGGCATTCCATGAGTGCTGATCATATTTCCAGGGCGAATTTACGAACGCAGCTAGCTAACAGAAGACGCAAAAAATCGTCAGATCAGATATATAAACAGGTTATTTTGGTAAACTGGACACATTTTGGGAATATATGTGGTTACTTTCTCGCCTGAAAACATATTAAAACTTCATAAAATGACATGTTAACACGTGTAAAGCCAAAATTACATATTTTAGCTAATGGAGGTTTAAAATGGAAGTTTAAATTCGTCACTTCCGGCGAAATGCATTCTGGGAGGCAGTATGCATACTGTGTAAATGGTCGGCTGGTTTTCACATACTTATTATGAATTTAGTAGGCAGTATGCAGTATATACTCATTGAGTATGCTAGTATGCAGTATGCTAGTATACCATTCCGAACACAGCCCCAGTTCCTGTTTGGTTTTGTTTGTTTTCTGTTTTCCTTTAGAATTGTAAAGCATCCTTGGGTTTTATGAAAGGCGCTATATAAATCCAAGTTATTATTATTATTATTATTATTATTATTATTATTATTATTATTGATCAGATGGTAGTCAGTCTGGTTTGATGCCTGCCCCCAGACCTGTTTGAGCATGGAGAATGGGCACATGCAACCTTTGTTTTCACCCGTCCTTTCCTCTGAATAAAAAGCACTTTACTACTTCACTTCAACTCCAGTACAGTAAGTAACTGCCATGAGGTGAGGCTGCCAGGGATCTGCTGTGTGTGTGACAAGTGTATCTGGAGTATGTGAGGAATGCAGGATTGTCAAAGAATAACAAGATTCCAACAGCGCCTGCTGACGAAATCACATTTTAAAAGGCAATTTTTATATCTCTGAACAAAGAGGAGCTTGTGAGTGAGTGAGTAACAGAGAGAGAGAGAGGGTAGTAACAGAGAGAGAGAGAGGGTATTAACAGAGAGAGAGAGAGTGGGTAGTAACAGAGAGAGAGAGAGAGAGTGGGTAGTAACAGAGAGAGAGAGAGAGAGAGAGAGTGGGTAGTAACAGAGAGAGAGAGAGAGTGGGTAGTAACAGAGAGAGAGAGAGAGAGAGAGAGAGAGAGAGTGGGTAGTAACAGAGAGAGAGAGAGTGGGTAGTAACAGAGAGAGAGAGAGAGAGAGTGGGTAGTAACAGCGAGAGAGAGAGAGAGAGAGAGAGAGAGAGAGAGAGAGAGAGAGAGAGAGAGAGAGGGTAGTAAGAGAGAGAGAGAGAGAGAGAGAGAGAGAGAGAGAGTGGGTAGTAACAGAGAGAGAGAGTGGGTAGTAAGAGAGAGAGAGAGAGTGGGTAGTAACAGAGAGAGAGAGAGAGTGGGTAGTAACAGAGAGAGAGAGAGAGAGAGAGAGAGGGTAGTAACAGAGAGAGAGAGAGAGAGAGAGTGTGTAGTAACAGAGATAGAGAGAGAGAGTGGGTAGTAACAGAGAGAGAGAGACAGAGAGAGAGAGAGAGAGAGAGAGTGGGTAGTGAGAGAGAGAGAGAGAGAGAGAGAGTGGGTAGTAACAGAGAGAGAGAGAGAGAGAGAGAGAGAGAGAGAGAGTGGGTAGTAACAGAGAGAGAGAGAGAGATAGAGAGAGAGAGTGGGTAGTAACAGAGAGAGAGAGACAGAGAGAGAGAGAGAGAGAGAGAGAGAGTGGGTAGTAACAGAGAGAGAGAGACAGAGAGAGAGAGAGAGAGAGAGTGGGTAGTAACAGAGAGAGAGAGAGAGAGAGGGTAGTAACAGAGAGAGAGAGAGAGAGAGAGAGAGAGAGTGGGTAGTAACAGAGAGAGAGAGAGAGAGAGAGTGGGTAGTGAGAGAGAGAGAGAGAGAGAGACAGAGAGAGTGGGTAGTGAGAGAGAGAGAGAGAGAGAGAGAGAGTGGGTAGTAACAGAGAGAGAGAGAGAGAGAGAGAGAGAGAGAGAGAGAGAGTGGGTAGTAACAGAGAGAGAGAGAGAGAGAGAGAGAGAGAGAGAGAGAGAGAGAGAGAGAGAGTGGGTAGTGAGAGAGAGAGAGAGAGTGGGTAGTAACAGAGAGAGAGAGACAGAGAGAGAGAGAGAGTGGGTAGTAACAGAGAGAGAGAGACAGAGAGAGTGGGTAGTAACAGAGAGAGAGAGAGAGAGAGTGGGTAGTAACAGAGAGAGAGAGAGAGAGAGTGGGTAGTAACAGAGAGAGAGAGAGAGAGAGAGAGAGAGAGGGTAGTAACAGAGAGAGAGAGACAGAGAGAGTGGGTAGTAACAGAGAGAGAGAGAGAGAGTGGGTAGTAACAGAGAGAGAGAGACAGAGAGAGTGGGTAGTAACAGAGAGAGAGAGAGAGAGAGAGAGAGTGGGTAGTAACAGAGAGAGAGAGAGAGAGAGAGAGTGGGTAGTAACAGAGAGAGAGAGAGAGAGAGAGAGAGAGTGGGTAGTAACAGAGAGAGAGAGAGAGAGAGAGAGAGAGTGGGTAGTAACAGAGAGAGAGAGAGAGAGAGAGAGAGAGTGGGTAGTAACAGAGAGAGAGAGAGAGAGAGAGAGAGAGAGTGGGTAGTAACAGAGAGAGAGAGACAGAGAGAGTGGGTAGTAACAGAGAGAGAGAGAGAGTGGGTAGTAACAGAGAGAGAGAGAGAGAGAGACAGA
>NW_027663095.1:12500-22500 GCF_963989245.1 Nansenia antarctica | reverse complement strand
AGGAGGAGGAGGAGGGGCTCTCGCCCTCCCCCTCCGCCTCACCCCCAACGGCCACCCCGCCCCCGCCGCCGCCGCCGACCTGCCCCGCGTCTCCGTTCCCAAGATGGGCGTCCGCGCAAGGATCGCCGAGTGGCCTCCGCGCCGCGGCCACTCCCGGGAGTCGCTGCTCCTGGAGAACGGCAACAACCACCACCTCCGCCAGGGGGACGACGACCCCCTGTCCTCCTCCTCCTCCTGGTCGGCCATGTTGTCTCCGTCCTCCGACGTGGGGCTGGTGCGCGGGGGCGTGGCCCGGCTGCCCCGGCGCCGCTGTAAGGACGTCGCCACGGAGACGAGGTTCTTGGAGAGATTCCCTCCGCTGCGCCAGCGCTCCAACAGCGAGGTGACGCTGAGCGAGCAGGACGAGAACGAGGCGGGGGGGGAGACGGGGGGAGGAGGAGGGGGGGGGATGGGGAACTTGTTCCGGGAGTACGGCAGCACGTCGTCCATCGACGTCCAGGGCGTCCCCGAGCAGAGCTTCTTCGACATGCTGACCCAGTTCCACCAGGAGAGGCCCCCCGCCCCCGACCAGCGCAGCTCCGCCACCGCCGCACGCAGCCTCCTGCTGCTGCCGGAGGACCCCCAGGCGCCCCCCCCCCTCCCCCCGGGTCACTCCCCCACCCCCGAGGGGGGGCGCAGGGACGGGCCGGAGAACCGGGCGAGGAAGAAAAGCGGCGGTACGGAGTCGTCCCTGGGGACGTCCTCGCTGTTCCGGAGGTTACGCAGCTCCAGCAGGGGGGAGCTGGACCGCGGCGGGGGGGGGGAGGCGGGGGAGGAGGCGGGGGGTGGAGGGGGAGGAGGAGGGGGGCGGAACCCTGCCGACGCTCCTCCTTACAAGCCGTGGGTTTGCCCCAAGAGCTTCGTCCACTACGACGCCCAGAGCATCCTGTTCGACCTCAACGAGGCGGCGCGGGGGGGGGGCGGGGGGGGCTACAGGAGGAACACCGCCACGGGGGCGTCGGCCGCCTCCTCCTCCTCCCTGGGGGGGGCGGGGGACCCCGCGTACTGCAGCGCCGAAGACCTGACTCTGGTGGTCCCTCCTCCTCCGGAGGAGGAGGAGGCCCCCCCCTCCTCCTCCAAGGCAGCGCCCCTCCCCTCCTCCTCCACTCTGGGGGGAGGCGCGGACCCTCCGGAGGGAGGAGGAGGAGCCCCCCCCAACTCCTCCTCCTCCTCCCCGCTCCTCCTCAGCTGCCCCCACTTCCGCAACGAGACGGGGGGCCACGGCGAGCGCAACGTCAGCTTCCTGAGCTCCTGGGCGGAGCGGGGGGGAGGGGGGGAGGCAGGGGGGGAGGGGGGACCGGGTAGGGGCTGGCCCAGGAGGAGTAACGCCAGCGTCTCGGTGCTGGAGGTGCCCGTGGAGCAGCAGGTCACCAGGCTGGACAGGCTGAAGCTCTACAGCCTGGAGCACGTGGACCTGGGGGCGCGCTACTACCGGGACTACTTCCACGGGAAAGGTAGGTGCCCCCCCCCCCCCAGATACACTCCTGCAGGGTTTTTCCTGGCTCAAATTGAGGCGGAGGTGGTACCAGTGGTGTTTGACATCGGGGGGGACCCATGAAGCAGGGCTGTCTGGGGGTCCTTAAACATCAAACACTTAATCAATTTATGGTGGAAATGTCATTATTTATGTAAAGGAAAACACAATATTCAGGCGCCAGATGACCATTAAAAATATAATGTAATATAATGCAATATAAGGCTCTCAGGCATTCTGTACGTTCAAATATGTATTCTCCTTGAGCAGTCGACATCAACTATCAGCTGTTTCGCTAGCAAACACGAAAGCTAAGATCACTGAGGGGGAGAGAGTTCCAGAGGCCTAGCCTAGCTGTCCCTGTGAGATGGGTCCTGTGCTGTAACGCCCCTGCCTGCATGGTGCAGATGTGAGATGGGTCCTGTGCTGTAACGCCCCTGCCTGCATGGTGCACAAAGCCTCTGAGAATGGTTCCCTGACACATCCAGGCTAGGTTGGGCTGGGGTGACGACAGCGGAAATGCTTGACTCAGATTCCTTCTTAAGTCGTCTTTTGAATTTTGTCTCGTGAATTAAAGTTCTGGATTAACGAGTAGCTTGTAGCGAAACGTCAGTCTGGCTTAGTTGAAGGATCTTTTTTTTTAACACTTAATCAGCCATGATGTCTGGCATGTTTGTAGGGTGGGTTGGTTTTCTAACTTTCAGCCGGGTTCAAAACCCAAATTCCGTCACCTCTCTCAAAATCCCGGGGTCAAATCCCAAATACCTGTAACCTTTAAGGCCAGACTTGGCAGGTGAATAGGGTAAACATCTTAACTAATAGCTATCACTATGAAACTTTCCCAGTTAATCACTTACATTAAGAAATTGTACGGAATTTGGGTTTGGGACCTGACTATTCAAGGGCTTTTCAGTTCAGCAGAGTCTGAAATCGCTCATACGCAGTAGGGATGAAAATAGGGCCGAACATCGCCGTCTAAAACCAGTTTGAGAACATCAAAGCATCAAAGCCAGCGTCTGTGTGGAGGCTGAAAGGACACATATGAGGATGGTGTTAATATGGTGTTAAGTCATTTGTAGATGACTTGGTTACATGTTGTCTGTCTGGAGGCTTGGCATTCCTGTCACATTGTTCGTTGACACACACACACACACACTCACTCACACACACACTCACTCCCTGGTTACTATGGTAACCCCGTAGGGAATTACCCCCTCCCATCTCTGGACCAGCCATGTCCCCGCTCCTCAGAGGAACCAGGCCCAAAGGCCTCTGTTGACATGGTAACACATGTGTGTTGACATGGTAACACATGTGTGTTGACATCATAGACCAGGGTCCTCAGTGTGTGTATAGTGTGTATAGTGTGTATAGTGTGTATGGAATGGAATGGAATGGACTTTATTTGTCATTGCTACAGTACAGGTACCAAACAACGAAATTTAGGAGGGGTGGCTCCCCTGGTGTTAGGAAAGGGAAAAAAAACACTTTTAGAAAAAGAATAAAATCACAAGAAGGTAAGGAGCTGGTTTACATAAATAAAGGCTATGTACACAATCCACTGTACTATACTGCACAGATAGTCAACTAGGGTTGTCATATTGCACAAAAGTATTTTTTCACGTTATTTAAAGTGTCACAGTTTGCAGGCTTGAAATGTACATGTTTGTGCCTCAGCACTAGCTGCCATACAATCCGTCCAGACTGTCCAGGGCCCAGAACTTAGGCCTTTGCTGTGTTCAGGGCCTTGACGGCCCTGTGGTAGAAGCAGTTCTTCAGTCTGTTTGTCTTAGCGGCCGGGGTCCTGTACCTCCTTTTCGAGGGCAGCCTGATAAAGTGTACGTGCCCAGGGTGGGTCGGGTCCCTGGAGATCTTGGAGGCCTTCCTGAGACAGCGTGTGTTGTACAGCTCTTCCAGAGAGGGGAGGGGGGTCATCCCGCATGTGATGTGTGTATAGTGTGTATAGTGTATAGTGTATAGTGTATAGTGTGTATAGTGTGTGTAACTCTGACCTGTGTGTGACCCTGACCTGTGTGTGACCTCTAACCCCTCGACCTCTGTGTGTGACCCCTGACCCCTGTATCAGAACACTCCAACTACTTTGGGACAGACGAGCGTCTGGGCCCGCTGGCCGTCAGCCTCCGCAGAGAGAAGCTGGACGACACCAAGGACCTGAAGGACCAGTACCAGTACAGAACTATACTACGCACTAGAGAGGTACTACCTATATACACCCCTAACCCTATATACACCCCTAACCCTATATACACTGCTAACCCTAACACCCTAACACACCTTATATACACCCTAACACACCCTACACACCCTACACACCCTACACACACCCCTAACACACCCCTAACACACCCTACACACACCCTAACACACCCTACACACACCCTAACACACCCTACACACACCCTAACACACCCTACACACACCCTACACACACCCTACACACACCCTACACACCCTATATACACCCTACACACCCTACACACCCTACACACACCCCTAACACACCCCTAACACACCCTACACACACCCTAACACACCCTACACACACCCTAACACACCCTAACACACCCTACACACACCCTAACACACCCTAACACACCCTACACACACCCTAACACACCCTACACACACCCTAACACACCCTAACACACCCTACACACACCCTAACACACCCTACACACACCCCTAACACACCCTACACACACCCTACACACCCCTACACACCCCTACACACACCCTACACACCCCTACACACCCTACACACACCCTACACACACCCTACACACCCCTACACACACCCTACACACCCCTACACACCCTACACACCCTAACACACCCCTACACACCCTACACACCCTACACACACCCTACACACACCCTACACACACCCTACACACCCTACACACCCTACACACACCCTACACACACCCTACACACACCCTATACACACCCTACACACACCCCTAACACACCCTACACACACCCTACACACACCCTACACACCCCTACACACACCCTACACACACCCTACACACCCCTAACACACCCTACACACCCCTAACACACCCTAATCAAATCAAATCAAATCAAATCAAATTTTATTTGTATAGCGCATTTCTTACAAGATGCAACTCAATGCGCTTCACACAATGAAAATGTTCAGTCAATCAGTCAATCAATCAATACTGACAGAGCCGCGAGCAGGCAAAAGTAAAAACCTGTATACTATGTAGCCAGGAAAAAATTCCCTTGCAGCCCTCTACCAATAGAGCGACTACTAGCCAGTTTGCCTACCAGTACCCAGCGGTCCCCAAGGGGAGGCCAAGGACCACCGGCACAAAGCAAGCAAGCAAGGGCAAAAACCTGTACACCATGTATCCAGGAAAAATTCCTTGCATATTATCGGCGTACACTCTGTCCATAAATTTAGTGTTATATTTGCATCGTTCTGCATCCGGATGGTCACAGGTCCTGCCAAAAGAGAATCTTAGGCATAGTTATGATGCAACAACACAATAAAGACAATAAAGATGACAGCAATACAACCTGATGGTGGTCCTGGTACACCCTTGTACCGGTTCCAGTACTGCTCTAGGTGCTATTTGGAGCTGAGAGTGCCTCATCAGCACCCGGGTCCATTTTCCTGTCAACACAAATCTCAAAACACGAGTATGGTGTAATGGCCTAGTGATCCTAGTTCTATAATGTCCAATGTCTCCCGTAGTATCAAAAGGCGACATTGAATAAGTAGGTTTTGAGGTCACGCTTAAAAATGTCCTGAGTTTTAGACAACCTCAGGCCCTCAGGTAGGGTGTTCCACAATCTAGGAGCATATATGCTAAAAGCTGATCCTCCAAATCTCTTTGTCCTAGCCTCTGGCACTATTAAAAGTTCCGTGCCACTAGACCGTAGGGGTCTAGCTGGTGTGTATCTTATGAGCATGTCCACCATGTAATTGGGTGCATCACAGTGAAGTGATTTATAAACTAGTAAAAGGATCTTAAAGTCTATTCTATGACTGACAGGGAGCCAGTGTAGTGATCTCAAGACAGGTGTGATGTGCGCTCTTCGTTTGGTCCTAGTAAGGACACGAGCAGCAGCATTTTGAACCATTTGTAGTCTATTTATCATTTTTTTGGGGAGACCTGTCAGGAGAGCATTACAGTAATCTAGCCTACTAGTAACAAACGCATGCATTAATTTTTCAGTGTCTGCCTGGGAGAGAAATGATTGTACCTTAGTAATGTTTCTTAGATGGTAAAAGGATGTTTTAATAGTATTATTAATATGAGTTTCAAAATTTAGATCTGAGTCAATTATGACACCAAGATTCCTGGCCTGACACTTAGTGCTAAGAGCTAGTGTTTTCAAGTGTGCAGATAATTTCTCTCTCCCAGTTTTCTCGCCAATGATCAATACCTCTGTTTTTTCTTGATTGAGTTGGAGAAAGTTTTGTGTCATCCAAATATTAATATCGGCAATACAATCTATCAGGTGGTCAATCATCTTGTAGTCGTTGGGAGTTACTGAGATATAAAGCTGAGTGTCGTCAGCATAGCTGTGGTAGTTAACGCTATGCTTCTTGATAACAGAACTGAGGGGTAGCATGTATAGGCTAAAGAGCAACGGTCCTAAAATGGACCCCTGGGGAACTCCACAGGTTGTGCTATAATTTTTTGACTTATGGTCACCAAGGGCTACAAAGTAGTCTCGGTCAGCCAGGTAAGTCCTGAACCAGTTCAAGACCGGACCTGAGAGGCCAACCCAGTTTTCAAGTCTCTCAATAAGTATGGAATGGTCTACCGTATCAAAGGCTGCACTTAAGTCTAAGAGTACAAGAATCGAGAGTTTTTTCGAGTCTGCATTTATCCTAAGGTCATTTGTTACCTTAAGCAAAGCGGTTTCTGTGCTGTGGTATGATCGGAAACCTGACTGAAGTGGGTCATACCTATTATTTAAGACTAGGAATTCATGAAGCTGTCTATACGCTGCCTTTTCTAAAATTTTGCTTAGAAAAGTGAGATTTGATATTGGTCTACAGTTTTTGGGATCAGAAGGATCTAGGTTACTTTTTTTCAGGGTGGGTCTAACCAGGGCAGTTTTAAGCGCCGCTGGAAATATCCCTTTAAGTAGGGAGTGATTTACAATGCCTAGTATGTCATCAGACACAGATTCAAAAATTTCCTTAAAAAAGGTGGTAGGAATAGGGTCAAGAGGACACGTAGACGGTTTAAGCTGTGACACAATTTTACCTAATGTTTCCGTACTAATCATGGTGAACATGCTCATAGTCATGTTCTGTGGCGGCGGATCTGTGGTGCTACACAAACCTAGTCTTTCCTGAGTAATACACATTCTAATATTTGTTATCTTATCCCTGAAGTGGGCTGCAAATTCCTCGCATTTGGTGACAGAGGCTGCGCCGTCTAGAGTTTTAGGAGCAGGGTTTACAAGGCAATCAATTGTCGAGAACAAGACCCTAGGGTTATTCTTGTTTGTAGATATTATCTTTGAGAAGTGATTTTTTCTAGCATTTCGCATTGCCAAGTTAAAGGCAGATAGATGTTCTTTAAAAATATTCTGATCAATCTGTAATTTGCTCTTTCTCCATCTGCGCTCAGCTTTCCTACATGTTCTCTTTAGGAGATTTATTTCACTGTTTCGCCATGGTGCTCTCCTCTTGGCTCCAACCTTTTTTAATTTGGTAGGTGCCAGGGAGTCTAGGGCCATTTTTACTTTATTGTTAAAGGTAATTACTAAGTCGTTTTCACACAACGTGGGAGTTGTGTGATTACTGTTCATTAAAGCTTTGAAATTCTCAGCCACTGCAGGGGTAAGATAACGTTTTTTAACAACACGTTCAGCATTGCTTTCAGCTTTACGTGTTACAATGGTAAAGAAAATACAGAAATGGTCAGAGAGGGCCAGGTCGCTGATACCTGATATTGAGACCTCAAGACCCTTTGTAATCACAAGATCAAGGGTATGGCCATGATTGTGAGTGGGTTCATTGACATGTTGGACAAAATCCATAGATTCCAAGAGGTCAATAAACTCCCTAGCCCTTAAGTCAGCCCCATTATCAACATGAAAGTTAAAATCACCAGTGATAATAATCCTATCATAGTTGGGATGGATAATGGATAGGAACTCAGAGAAGTCAGGTAGGAAAGTAGGGGCTGGTTTCGGCGGCCTGTATACAGTTACCGTAAGAATAGGTGGTTGGCATGCCATAACTGTGGCATGATATTCAAAGGAGGAGAATATATCAAAGGATATGCTCCTGCAGTTTAGGTTATTTGAAGCTATGGTAGCTGTTCCTCCCCCCTTTTTTCCATTTCTGATTGATTGGAAAAAACTGTAGTTGGGGGGAGATGCCTCAATAAGGGCTGCTGCTCCATTTGTATCTAACCAGGTTTCTGTGAGTAGCATACAGTCGAGTTTTCTATCACAAATGAGCTCATTTATGATAAATGTTTTTTTGTTCGATAGGGACCTGATATTCAAAATTGCCATGGAGATGTCATTTTGACACTGGGACTGACTCGAGGGCATACTTAATGAAATGGGTAATAGATTTCTCAAATTTGCGCCATGTATTACCTTATTTGTGGTGGAGGGAGTCCGATGGGAGACAATAGTCTGGATGGCATGTTTGGTGTTAGAGGAAAGGATCGGACTCATCCCACATCAGCGTTGACAGGGCACCGGCCAATGACATCGGACAGCGAGGTCCATGGACATCGACAGCAGGCGGGCACCATACCTGTTTGGGTGAAATCTATCTCTCGCAAACAGCTCACTACGGTTAAAGAACGTGGTGAAATTGTCTATAAATGGGATTTGCATAAGACAGCAGTATCCCTGTAGCCAAAGGTGAAGACTTCGAATTCTACTGAATTTGGTGTCGCCATACCTGGGACTCGGGAAGGGGCCCGAGATGATGCAGGTCTTACCTGTGCCCCTGACGGTGGCGATGAGGGCTCGGAAGTCGTCCTTCAGCTCCTCCGACCTCTCCCGTCCGATGTCGTTGGCACCCACGTGGATGATGACGGAGGTGGCCTGGGGGGCATCCTCCACCAGCATCGGGACGACCGCGGTGACGTCCCTCACCTTGGCACCTGGGATGCAGTGGGTTCTGGCCTTCGGGACTGCAACATGGCGGACCATGGACGAGCCTATTACAAGCACAGAGGGGGGGGGGGGGGGGAGAAGAGCGGGTGCGGGGGGGGGGAGGAGACACGAACTGTAGTCTCCTCTGCTGGCGGCGTGATGGACCTGTAGGGGGCACAGGGTGGGAGAGGGGGAGAGAGAGAGGGAGGGGGGGGGTGGGGGTGCAGGCCCTGGCTCTCTTCGGCTTCGGTGTGGACTGGTGGCTCTGCAGCGCCTCGAAGCTGTTCCGCAGCAGGAGGGCCTCATGGGGGTTGGTGCCAGGGGAGTTGATGGTACGACTCCTCTTCCTGACGATGGTCCAAGTCACTGGTGATGTAGGGACAGTGTGAGTTACACCTGGGATTGGGCTTACAGGTGGAGGTGGAGGCTTTGATGTTGATGTTGTGGTTTGTGTGCTTTCTATGTCTGTAATTATTGTTGTATGTAATGTGTCATAAAGTGAATTTAGATACGACTCCCCTTGTTTGATCTGGTGTAGATTCGAGATTCGTCCCTTCATCTCCTCAACCTGGAGGCTAAGCTCCAGGCAGCGCCGGCAGTCCATGAAAGAGAAAAGTGGTGTTATTTGTAGAGAGAGAGAAAAACAATTTGATTATGGTGAGCTAGGAGTATTACAGAGATATGTGATATAAGAGTATATAAGGTTGTTAGTAGTTCGGGGAGGTATCCCGATAGAAAAAAGCCAGTTTAAAGAGTGTAGAGGTGGCTAGCTGGTTAGCCGCGGTAGCTAACTAATAACGCTGGTAATCCCGACTCAGCCTCCCGGCGTCGGATTCGGCGGAACGAGGTCCCGATGTTATATAGGATAGGAAAGCTATTTATATCCAAAAAATGCTTTCTCAATAGAGTTCGGTATAGATAGCAGTTTTTAAGATTCTAACGCTGTCGAGCTGCAACAGCAAAACAAACACTCGTCGTAACCCGGAAACGGAAGTCAATCCCAGCCAAAGACCAAAGTCCATGTGACATGTCACCCTACACACCCTACACACACCCTACACACCCTACACACCCTACACACCCTACACACACCCTACACACCCCTAACACACCCTACACACCCTACACACACCCTAACACACCCTACACACACCCTACACACACCTACACACACCCTACCACACCCCTACACACCCTACACACCCTAACACACCCTACACACCCTACACACACCCTAACACACACCCTACACACACCCTACACACACCCTACACACCCTATATACACCCTACACACACCCTACACACCCTACACACACCCTACACACACCCTACACACACCCTACACACCCTACAC
>NW_027663095.1:0-7500 GCF_963989245.1 Nansenia antarctica | reverse complement strand
CCCTCCCCTCCCTCCCCTCCTACCCCCCCCCTCCCTCCCCTCCTACCCCCCCCTCCCTCCCCTCCTACCCCCCCCCTCCCTCCCCTCCTACCCCCCCCTCCCTCCCCTCCTACCCCCCCCTCCCTCCCCTCCTACCCCCCCCCTCCCTCCCCTCCTACCCCCCTCCTCCCTCCCCTCCTACCCCCCCTCCCTCCCCTCCTTCCCCCCCCTCCCTCCCCTCCTACCCCCCCCCTCCCTCCCTCCTACCCCCCCCTCCCTCCCCTCCTACCCCCCCCCCTCCCTCCCCTCCTACCCCCCCCCCCTCCCCCTCCCTCCCCTCCTACCCCCCCCTCCCTCCCTCCCTCCTCCAGCCGACTCCACAGGCACCCAGTCCCTCTACACCACCTACCAGGGCTACGAGGTGATGTTCCATGTGTCCACCATGCTGCCCTACATGCCCAACAACCCCCAGCAGGTAGGAGAGGCCCTCTGCTCTGCCTCTCTCTATGTACATCTCTCTGCTCTGCTCTCTCTATGTATATCTCTCTGTTCTCTCTATGTACATCCCTCTGCTCTCTCTCTATGTATATCTCTCTGCTCTCTATATGTATATCTCTCTGCTCTGCTCTCTCTATGTATATCTCTCTGCTCTCTCTCTATGTATATCTCTCTGCTCTCTCTATGTATATCTCTCTGCTCTCTCTATGTATATCCCTCTGCTCTCTCTATGTATATCTCTCTGCTCTCTCTCTATGTACATCTCTCTGTTCTCTCTATGTACATCCCTCTGCTCTCTCTATGTATATCTCTCTGCTCTCTCTATGTACATCCCTCTGCTCTCTCTATGTATATCTCTCTGCTCTCTCTATGTATATCTCTCTGCTCTCTCTCTATGTATATCTCTCTGCTCTCTCTCTATGTATATCTCTCTGCTCTCTCTATGTACATCCCTCTGCTCTCTCTATGTATATCTCTCTGCTCTCTCTATGTATATCTCTCTGCTCTCTCTCTATGTATATCTCTCTGCTCTCTCTCTATGTATATCTCTCTGCTCTCTCTATGTATATCCCTCTGCTCTCTCTATGTACATCTCTCTGCTCTCTCTATGTATATCTCTCTGCTCTCTCTATGTATATCTCTCTGCTCTCTCTATGTATATCTCTCTGCTCTCTCTATGTATATCTCTCTGCTCTCTCTCTATGTATATCTCTCTGCTCTCTCTATGTATATCTCTCTGCTCTCTCTATGTATATCCCTCTGCTCTCTCTATGTATATCTCTCTGCTCTCTCTATGTATATCTCTCTGCTCTCTCTATGTATATCTCTCTGCTCTCTCTATGTATATCTCTCTGCTCTGCTCTCTCTATGTATATCTCTCTGCACCGCCCTAACTACCCCCAGCAGGTAGGAGAGGCCCTCTGGTTATCTCTTAACTATCTCTGGATAACTTCAGACAGACACAGATCCCCTCCTCGGTACATGAGCACAGCGGTGCAGCTCTCCGGCCACGTGACAGAAAGTCTGCTGAATGTGATTCGTCTTTACGTTAACTGTCTCTGCTGGTGATCACCCCCCCCGCTATGCTGTGTTTATGTCAGATCGCAGAATGTAACCTTTAAGTGATGGAGTGATGGTTCAGTTTTTGTTGTTGTTGACATCGCAACAGTGTCCGTTTCAATACCGTCATGATAAAGAAAACTTCTGCGTAATGTTGATGCGTATATATGATAAAGGCCTGAAGACTGTTTGTCTGTGTGGTTGAAGACGCTATGGGAGTGATGACAACCCTTTGTAAACAACGTGATTCGTCAGATGAACAAGACTGTTTAGAAACGATCATAACCTTCTCCTCAGAAGAAGGATACGTGATTCACAACTCTCATCTGCTGTAACGTGCTCTGTGCTTGGTACTGGGGGAGGTTTCATCTGCTGTAACGTGCTCTGTGCTTGGTACTGGGGGAGGTTTCATCTGCTGTAACGTGCTCTGTGCTTGGTACTGGGGGAGGTTTCATCTGCTGTAACGTGCTCTGTGCTTGGTACTGGGGGAGGTTTGGCAGTGTTCCATATGGAGTCTCATTTGATATAGTCTCATTATGAACCCAGAGGACTTGTTGTTATATGAATGAATGAATGAATGAATGAATGAATGAATGAATGAATGGATGGATGAATGAATGGTCTTTATTGTCATTGATATAGTACAGGTACCAAACAACGACATTTGGGAGGGGGGGCTCCCCTGGTGCTAGGAAAAAAAAACTAAAAACAAGAAGGGAAAAGAGCTGGTTTACATAAATAAAGGCTATGTACACTGTCCACTATACTATACTATACAAATAAAACACTGTGCTGTACTCTATGCTATGCTATACCTATTCTAACATTTCCTATCTCTGAACCTTATGTACCCGAGGGTTGTCATTATTGCACATAGTGTTATTGCACATTCATTTAAAGTGTCACAGTTTGCAGGTTTGAAATGTTCACAGTTGTGTTTCAGTATTGCACTTGATTACAATCTAGTAGCTGCCATCAAATTGTCTAGATTGTCCAGGGCCTAGAACCTATGTCTTTGCTGTGTTCAGGGCCTGAATGGCCCTGGGTAGAAGCTGAGCTTCTGTCTATTTGTTGTAGCAGGTTCACAGAGAGGCTGGAGGGAGGGCTCTGGAGGTAGAGCTCTGGAGGTAGAGCTTTGGAGGTAGAGCTTTGGAGGTAGGGCTTTGGAGGTAGAGCTTTGGAGGTAGAGCTTTGGAGGTAGGGCTCTGGAGGGAGGGCTCTGGAGGGAGAGCTTTGGAGGTAGAGCTTTGGAGGTAGAGCTTTGGAGGTAGGGCTTTGGAGGTAGAGCTTTGGAGGTAGAGCTTTGGAGGGAGAGCTTTGGAGGAAGGGCTTTGGAGGGAGGGCTTTGGAGGTAGAGCTTTGGAGGTAGAGCTTTGGAGGTAGAGCTTTGGAGGTAGAGCTTTGGAGGTAGAGCTTTGGAGGTAGAGCTTTGGAGGTAGAGCTTTGGAGGAGGGCTTTGGAGGTAGAGCGTTGGAGGTAGGGCTTTGGAGGTAGAGCTTTGGAGGTAGAGCTTTGGAGGTAGGGCTTTGGAGGGAGGGCTTTGGAGGTAGAGCTTTGATCCACGTTTCACCAGCCACTGTCACAAACTCTTCATTTGAGATGAAATCTGCGGCTCCTCAAAGTGTGATGTTTAATCCCACGGTAACCACGGTAACCCCGTACACCACTGCCACATTTGGGGATTGTGTAACGGTGTCAAACATGTTATAATCCCCGCCTTAGGAGGGTTAGGGTTAGCTGCATGTGTCCTTGAGCAAGGCACTGAACCCCTAATCGCTCCAGGGCCGCCGTCTATGGCTGATACCCCGGGCCTAGAGTGAAACAACACCACATTCCAACAGCCGACTGACAAGTTGATTACGTGGCAGTAAGACAGTTATATTATTATATATTACCTAACTTGAACCTGTTCTTCTGGTTGTCGAGGCGGGCCTGTCTAGATAGTTGTGTTCATGCGATCATTACGATTGTTTTTTTTGCGGCTGTGGCTCAGGAGGTAGAGCCTCCGTCTAATGATCGCAAGGTCGGCAGATCGGCGGTTCGAGCCCCGGCTGGCCACATGTTGAGGTGTCCTCGGGCAAGACACTGAACCCCAAATTGCTCCCAGTGAGCGGGGCCGGCGCCTTGCATGGTAGCTTGGCCGCCATTGGTGTGTGAATGTGTGTGTGAATGGGTGAATGAGAGGCCGTTGAAAAGAGCGTTTGGATAAAAGCGCTACATAAGTCAGTCCATTTACCATTTCCATGCGATGGTTAGGTTGTTTGGCTGCTGGCCGGTGTCGAAGGGACCAGGGTGAGTAGAGTCTGAGTAACAGAGATGCACAGAGAGAACCTTCTGATCAGCGCCAACAACTGGAAAAACAGGAACCAGTCAAGAGAGATTAACCGTCCCTCTAAACCTCTAAACCAACCACGTTGTTGTTTGCTGGGCTGTGTGTCCCCAGTGGCCCGTTCCACTAGGCGAGATTATCTTCTAAGCCTCGATAAAGTTCTAATCGGCAATAATGTTAGCTTGCGTTCGGTTCCATCAATGTGGCTCAAATAATTCGCTGCTTGGTTGAGCTCCTTCTGAGTCGGATATAATTAGCCTGGTCGCGAGCAGGCTAAAAGACTGGCTATAGTAATGCGTGCGTCAAAAAAGGCTCACAGGCGGAAACTACATCCCCGAACGACAGTTCCTCAAGTGTCTTTTAGGAAATATTAGTTCCCACTTCACACGAGATAGATAGATGGATAGGTTGACTGTGTGATAGATAGATAATTTGATATTTTGAAAGTGTGATCGATCGATAGATAGTTTGATTGTGTGATAGATAACTTGATATTTTGAAAGTGTGATAGATAGATCGATAGATCAATAAATAAAAGAGTGTAAAAAAAAAAAGGTAATTGTCTCAACTTGCATTGCTGTCATCACAGCGATCTGGCTGGCGCAGTGGTTAAGGCAGCCGACTGGAGTTCCAAAGTTTGCGTGTTCGAGACTTGACTAAGTCATTATTATTATTTTTTTTACATTTAACCGAAGATTTCATGCAAAGGCTTCAAACACCATTGTAATCGTGTCAGTTCTTGTATATTAGCCTGCACCATAATTTTATAGCCTACATACTTTTTTAGATGAGATTTTAGATTAGATTCAGACAACGAAATGCACTAAAAAGTGTGTCCGAAGAGGGATTCGAACCACTGTCTAAAAATGACGAATAAATCCTATGGCAGCGGTCGATACCACTAGGCCATCGTGACGATATGACGGTTTGTAGCCTCCTGCTGATATCACCACAGTAGTAATATTCATTTATTAAAATATGAACATATAACAATAACTGGGGCTAGTATGACCTACGCATTTAATCGGTCAGCAATTTCTTGCCAAACCATTTCCCTCGCCTTGTTAATTGCGGCAGTATTGCACTATTTTACATCTTATTTTTCCGTCTTCATAAAGATCAATAATTCGGAATGCTGCGCAAATGTAGTACCCCTGCAGAGTGGAGTATCTTCATTTCGACAGATCGACTCTTCGGGACTCTTTATGTCTGCGTGCACGCGCCCATATCGAAGATTTGTAAGCCGGTGTTCTGTGAACACTCATCACACAAGCCTGATCCTCGTTCGAAGAATCACCTGAGGCTTGAATTCCAATCCCGAGTTGCCTGATCGCCTGATTTATTTCTATCGCCGATATACTAAGCCACCTTTAGTGGAACGGCCCCCTGCTCTGCTCTTACTGAAGCATGTGTTGGTTCAACCTGTTTGCTGTCCATTCTGTTATTTTTTATTTTTTTATTTCTGAGTGCTGTCTGTCCATTCTGTTATTTTTTTCTTTCTTTTTGAGTGCTGTCTGTCTGTCCGTTCTGTTTCTCTGTGCTTTGCCGTGGGCTTGTTCTATAGTTCATCTGACGTTGACACAAACACTAGTGGCTGGTCATAACCTCTCTCCTCCCTCCCCCTCCCTCCCCCTCCCTCCCTCCCCCCCTCCCTCCCCCCCTCCCTCCCTCCCCCTCCCTCCCTCCCCCCTCCCTCCCTCCCTCCCCTCCCTCCCTCCCTCCCCCCTCCCTCCCCCCCTCCCTCCCTCCCCCCCCTCCCTCCCTCCCTCCCTCCCCCCCTCCCTCCCTCCCCCCCTCCCAGCTCCTGAGGAAGAGACACATCGGTAACGACATAGTGACGATCATCTTCCAGGAGCCCGGGGCTCTTCCCTTCACCCCCCAGAACATCAGGTCTCACTTCCAACACGTCTTCCTCATCGTGCGCGTGCACAACCCCGGCTCTGACCACGCCTACTACAGGTAGGCCCTGCCCCCTGCTCTGACCACGCCTACTACAGGTAGGCCCCGCCCCTTGCTATAGGCCGCACCCTCTGCTCTGACCGCACCTACTACAGGTAGGCCCTGCCCCCTGCTCTGACCACACCTACTACAGGTAGGCTCCGCCCCTTGCTATAGGCCACACCCCTGCTCTGAGAATACCTGCTACAGGAATTGTACCTGTCTAGTTATTATTATTATTGTTATTGTTATTATTATTATTATTGTTGTTATTAAGCTCCTCCTCCCCCCTCAGTATTGTTGTTATTAAGCTCCTCCTCCCCCCTCAGTATTGTTGTTATTAAGCTCCTCCCCCCTCAGTATTGTTGTTATTAAGCTCCTCCCCCCTCAGTATTGTTGTTATTAAGCTCCTCCCCCCTCAGTATTGTTGTTATTAAGCTCCTCCCCCCTCAGTGTTGTTGTTATTAAGCTCCTCCCCCCTCAGTATTGTTGTTATTAAGCTCCTCCCCCCTCAGTATTGTTGTTATTAAGCTCCTCCCCCCTCAGTATTGTTGTTATTAAGCTCCTCCCCCCTCAGTGTTGTTGTTATTAAGCTCCTCCCCCCTCAGTATTGTTGTTATTAAGCTCCTCCCCCCTCAGTATTGTTGTTATTAAGCTCCACCCCCCCCCCCCTCAGTGTGGCCGTGACGCGTATGCAGGACGTCCCTCCCTTCGGCCCGCCCATCGCTGCCGGGGCGACCTTACCGCGACCCGGAAGCGTTCCGCCGCTTCCTGCTGGCCAAGGTCATCAACGCCGAGAGCGCCGCCCACAAGTCTGAGAAGTTCCACGCCATGGCCACGCGCACGCGGCAGGAGTACCTCCGCGACCTGGCGGCCCACTGCAGCAGCTCCACGCCGCTGGACCAGACTGGCAACAAGCTCAACAACCTGATCTCCCTGGCCTCCAAGAGGAGGGAGCGCTGCCGCGCCAGGGAGGGGGCGGAGCTGGGCGCCGCGGGGGCCGTGGCCTGGAGGGTGCTGGCCCAGGACTTCGGGGGAGGAGGAGGAGGGGGGAGGAGGGGGGGCGGGGGAGATAGCCTGCTCCCTGGGCCTGTCGGCAGAGTACCTGCTGCTGGCGGACTGCGCCACCAAGGAGGTGGTGTTCAACTGCTTCTGCGCCGACGTGATCGGCTGGTCGCCGGAGCGCCTGGCCCTGAAGGTGTTCTACGGGCGGGGCGACCACGTGGCCCTCAGGGTGGAGGAGGGGGGCGCCCAGGACCTCAGGGAGGTGGTGCAGAGGTTAAAGGTGAGGGGGGGTGCAGAGGTCTCAGACACATGAAACCTTCTGCTAGCATATATGCTCCAGATTGTGTCTCACTGCCAGTTTACATTAGAGATGCAACCTCAGCACATAATGTTCAAGTCAAGACTAAAAACCCTTTTTTAAAATATTGACTAAATAATTAAATTATGATTATATAATGAGTAAAGCACTTTGAGCTGCAACGTTTGCAGGAAAAGTGGTATACAAATAAACATTAATATTATTATTATTATTATTATTATTGTTAATATTATTATTATTACTGCTAATAAATGACACTCCAGCACAGCAGGTGGCGCTGAATCACCCAACGTTTGGTTAGGGTTAGGGTAGCGTAAGTCACAGAAGATGAAGAGATGACTGCATGGCGCTCCACATAGAATCACAGTTCATT
>NW_027663096.1:12500-14307 GCF_963989245.1 Nansenia antarctica | reverse complement strand
TGTGCGTGTGTGTGTGCGTCTGTGTGTGTCTGTGTGCTCGTGTGTGTGTCAGTAACATGCGGGAAGGCAAAAAAACAACTCTACAAACCAACCAACTCTACAAACCAACCAACTCTACAGACCAACCAACTCTTACAGACAAACCAACTCTACAAACCCACCAACTCTACAAACCAGACCAACCAACTATACACGCCAACCAACTGTACAAACCAGCCAACTCTACAGACCAACCTACTCTACAAACCAACCAACTCTACAGACCAACCAACTCTACAGACCAATCAGCTCTACAGACCAACCAACTCTACAGACCAATCAGCTCTACAGACCAACCAGCTCTACACACTAACCACCTCTACAAACCAACCAAATCTACAGACCAACCTACTCTACAAACCAACTCTTCAGATCAACTAACTCTACAAACCAGACCAACCAACTCTACAGACCAACTCTTCAGATCAACTAACTCTACAAACCAGACCAACCAACTCAACAGACCAACTAACTCTACAGGTCAACCAACTCTACAGACCAATCACTGTACAGACCAACTCTACACACCAACCAACTCTCCAAACCAACTCTAGAGGTCCACTCTACGCACACTCTACACACAACCAAATCTACAGACCAACCAACTCTACAAACCAACCAAATCTACAGACCAGACCAACCAACTGTACAGACCAACCAATTCTACAGACCAACCAACTCTACACACTAACCAACTCTACAGACCAACCGACTCTACAACCAGACCAACCAATTCTACAAACCAACTCTTCAGACCAACTAACTCTACAGACCAACCAACTCTACAAACCAAATCTTCAGACCAACTTCAGACTACACACCAACCAACTCTACAGACCAACCTTATGTCCAGAAAACCTGATCTAACAGTGAAAGAACACTCTGCTGTTGCACATTGTGTTTCTGTATGTGTAAGGGTGTGTGTGTGTGTGTGTAAGTGAGTGTGTGTGTGTGTGGGGGGGGGGGGGGGGGGGGGAGGGACTGTCTAGGTCGGACACAAACATCCAGAACCTAACCGGAGGAGGAAGGGGCTCTCAGCTGGGAGGCGACTACAGACTAGAATGTGACAGACAGGACTCTTCAGTATGTATGAAAAGGTATGAGGGATGACGTCAATATGATATTGAAATCTCTCTCTCTCTCTGTCTCTGTGTGTGTCTCTCTCTCTCTCTCTCTCTCTCTCTCTCTCTCTCTCTGTGTGTGTCTCTCTCTCTCTGTCTCTCTCTCTGCCTATGTGTGTCTCTCTGTCTGTCTCTCTGTCTCTGCGTCTCTCTCTCTGTCTCTGTGTCTCTCTCTCTGTCTGTCTCTCTGTCTCTGTGTCTCTCTCTCTGTCTCTGTGTCTCTCTCTCTCTATCTGTGTCTCTCACTGTCTCTGTGTGTCTCTCTCTCTATCTGTGTCTCTCACTGTCTCTGTCTCTCTCTCTCTCTCTCTCTGTCTCTGTGTCTCTCTCTCTGTCTCTGTGTCTCTCTCTCTCTCTCTATCTGTGTCACTCACTGTCTCTGTCTCTCTGTCTCTGTGTTTTTCTCTGTCCTTGAACGTCAATATTAGCATGATAAAGGGCTGCTAGTCGACCTCACACACACGCACACACACGTACACTCACACACAGGGCACATATAGCCATTCTGATTTCCTTTTTAATGGTATGAGTTGTTAGCTGTGACAGCAGCCACCTGCCTGGCCGCCCCCACCCACACCCACACACACACACACACACACACACACACACACACACACACACACACACACACACACACACACACAGAC
>NW_027663097.1:17500-20719 GCF_963989245.1 Nansenia antarctica | reverse complement strand
TGTGTAGGGGTGGGGGGGGGTTTATGTGTTAAGACAGTAATCTACGAGGTCATTTCCCTAATGGTGGATATTGTTGAAGAGAAAAGTCGGAACAGCAATTTCAATTATCAGAGCCAGACCTCCAACACACACACACACACACACACACACACACACACACACACACACACACACACACACACAGTGAAATAAACACAGTTTTAAACGTATTAATAATTTAATTAACTGAATGTTCCTTGCGTGGGTCCAGATGAATGGACTGTCACTCTCTAATGCAGGCTGACACAGCCAGTAGAGAGAGAGAGGTACAAACATACCTCCCTCCCTTCCTCCCTCTTCCTCCCTCTTTTCTCCACTCTTCCTGTCAGGGTTCTGCGTTATCAAAACCGGGATGTGTTTATTCATGTCAAAATGCTCAAATACACCGCTGAAATGCTGAATTAACTGAGGAACATAATAACGCTTTAACTTTCGCTTTTAACAACAATGTTTTTTGTTTTTGTTTATTTTTTTCCCAGATTTTATCCCTTTTTCACCAATTTGGTAGCCAATTGAACCCAACCTAGCATCCAATTATCCCCTGCCTATTGCGTAGGATCCGCCGCACGACCCCGTGGCCGGCAGCCCCAGAGGAGGCCGCCAGGCAGACTAGCTGACTGGCTCCTCGAGCCCAGCACCGTTATTCCGGCACCCAGGGGGGCGGTGTTGCGCGACGGATCCTTGTCCGGAAATACTCCTATACCGCCCTCGGGAGCGGCCGCCCAATATGCCGCTCCCCGTGTGTGCCCCGGCCATATCCGGATCTGGCGAGCTGGGATTCGATCCCAGTCCCCGGTGGGCAGCTTGCACTAGTGGCCAGTGCTTAGACCGCTACACCACCGCGGGGCTTTAACAACAATGTTAGTGATAAAAATAGTTACTCTATCATTACTAAATATCAGTTTAATTTGCTTTGAAATGTTTACATCGTGGCAGAGCCAAGTGGACGAGGTGGCACCCCCCCCCTCTTACATTCTTTGGGGAGAACCCTGTCTCCCTCTCTCCTTTATCTCACTTCATCCCTCCCTCCCTCCTTTATTGTCCTCTCTCCCTTCTTTGCTCCCCCTACTGTACATGTGTCTGTCCGTCTCTTCTAGATGGACTGCAGGTTTACTGTTCTACTCTCAGAGCGGAGCCTCATTCACATATGTTCCATAGCATACTAGCGTACTATTCATACTATGTATGTAGATTTGAGTATGTAGTGCATTCCCACTACATAGTATGTGAAATTTGTGTACGTGAGAAATGCCCGGATGTAGACTAGATTAGCTAGAATTTATGAGTATGAGTGTGAGGTTACTTTCATACTCAACTGCTTACATTGGTCCGATTGCCTGAAAAGACCGAAAGCATGCAATAATCATCATTTTTTTGCACAAATTTGAGTGTGCAGATGCTGTTTTTTTGCACTCTATTTGATACTCTTCAGCTGCAGCACCCCAGCTAAGTCTGATCACGGATGAGCGGTGGTATTTTCACTATTTTGGGAATTTACATGGTGAAATGCATTCTTAGACAGTCTACGTCGTACAAAGATGCCACTTGAAATGCATTAAAAAGTTTATTCGTGTCTTACACACACACACACACACACACACACACACACACACGTTCGCCTAGTATTTGGCTGCCTGTAGCCACCCAGTCACGAATGGTCCCAGTATTGTAGCTTCAGACGGACAAGTTGGTTGTTACTGTGCTTGCTGCAGCAAGCCCACGATGTTATTGCTCATATATATTTATTTTAATCCTGTTCTTTTACCAACTGCTAAGACAACAATATAGTAAGCTAGTTACTTTAGCTAGCTAAAGATATTGGCCCCCAAATCATTTTATAACTTGTTTAGCTATTTGTTCCAATGTTTCTGTCGAACCCTGCAGTAAAGGTATCTAACTAACGTAACGTAGCTAGCTAACGTTAGCCCACAGAAGCAGAAGATCAAACGTCGGATCAGATATATAAACGGGTCATTTTGATAAACTGGCCACATTTTGGGAATATACATGGTTACTTTCTTGCCTGAAAACATATTAAAAACATAATAAAATGACATGTTAACACTTGTAGAACCAAAAACAGCTTTTAGCCCATGGAGGTATAGCCTGCTTTAAAATCCCCGCTGCCGGCCGGCGCGAAATGCATTCTGGGATACTGAGCTGCATACCTCAGTGTGAACAGGCAGCATGCCTCTGCTGTTCTCCCTCTATACCACTGGGGTCCCCCAGGGCTCTGTCCTAGGGCCCTTACTGTTCTCCCTCTATACCACTGGGGTCCCCCAGGGCTCTGTCCTAGGGCCCTTACTGTTCTCCCTCTATACCACTGGGGTCCCCCAGGGCTCGGTCCTAGGGCCCCTACTGTTCACCCTCTATACCACTGGGGTCCCCCAGGGCTCTGTCCTAGGGCCCCTACTGTTCTCCCTCTATACCACTGGGGTCCCCCAGGGCTCTGTCCTAGGGCCCCTACTGTTCTCCCTCTATACCACTGGGGTCCCCCAGGGCTCTGTCCTAGGGCCCTTACTGTTCTCCCTCTATACCACTGGGGTCCCCCAGGGCTCTGTCCTAGGGCCCTTACTGTTCTCCCTCTATACCACTGGGGTCCCCCAGGGCTCTGTCCTAGGGCCCCTACTGTTCTCCCTCTATACCACTGGGGTCCCCCAGGGCTCTGTCCTAGGGTCCTTACTGTTCTCCCTCTATACCACTGGGGTCCCCCAGGGCTCTGTCCTAGGGCCCTTACTGTTCTCCCTCTATACCACTGGGGTCCCCCAGGGCTCTGTCCTAGGGCCCTTACTGTTCTCCCTCTATACCACTGGGGTCCCCCAGGGCTCTGTCCTAGGGCCCTTACTGTTCTCCCTCTATACCACTGGGGTCCCCCAGGGCTCTGTCCTAGGGCCCCTACTGTTCTCCCTCTATACCACTGGGGTCCCCCAGGGCTCTGTCCTAGGGTCCTTACTGTTCTCCCTCTATACCACTGGGGTCCCCCAGGGCTCTGTCCTAGGGCCCTTACTGTTCTCCCTCTATACCACTGGGGTCCCCCAGGGCTCTGTCCTAGGGCCCTTACTGTTCTCCCTCTATACCACTGGGGTCCCCCAGGGCTCTGTCCTAGGGCCCTTATTGTTCTCCCTCTATACCACTGGGGTCCCCCAGGGCTCTGTCCTAGGGCCCTTACTGTTCTCCCTC
>NW_027663097.1:7500-12500 GCF_963989245.1 Nansenia antarctica | reverse complement strand
ACGATGGGATATTAATGCGTAAATGGTCTCCTCCTAATGCAAATGGTTGTGAGTGGAATACTGTAAAACAAGTGGTTGTGCCTGTGGGTTATAGACAACAGGTGTTATCTGTAGCACATGAGAGCCAGTGGTCAGGACATTTAGGTATAACTAAAACTTATCAGCTGATATTGAAACATTTCTTTTGGCCCGGACTGAAGGCGGATGTTGCCAAGCACTGCCGCTGTTGCCATACTTGTCAGATGGCGGGTAAGCCTAATCAATCCATTCCACCCGCACCATTGCATCCCATTCCTGCTATAGGGGAGCCATTTGAACGTGTAATAATTGATTGTGTTGGACCTTTGCCTAGGACTAAAAGTGGAAGTCAGTATTTGCTCACTATTATGTGCGCTGCTACTCGTTTTCCCGAAGCTGTTCCGTTGCGTAACATATCAGCCAGCTCAGTGGTGAAAGCTTTAACAACGTTTTTTTCCACATTCGGTCTTCCTCTTGTTATACAATCTGACCAGGGCACTAACTTTCAGTCTAAGCTTTTCAAACAAGCCCTAAGAACGTTAGGGGTACGATGTCACGCCAGAAGCCTACATGCTTGCACTGTTCAATAAAATGTTATACATCTAGACATTGTGGTATTTCTTTATATACGTATCCCAGCCTGCCTATTGTTTCTCAATAAACAGTTATGTTCTCCTCATTGACATACTCCCGAGTCCGATTAAGTATGATTTGACAGGCAGCTAAACGAAATGCCTTCCCAACCAGCGAGACCTGGTTATAGAAATGACATTGTTTTATTGATAAAAAAAAGGGTAAAACTGGAAAGAGAAAATAGAAAACTCACATTAATCCCAAACAATTTAACAAACTTCAGTTAACGTAATGTGGAGTCTGTTCATTGATCGATGCTGTCTGTTCAGTTCCCAGTGAGGCGCCCGTTCAGCGCTGGACATAATGGCATAGCACGCATGCGAATCATGTTATATTATTATATATTATATAGCTCGCATCTAATCGTATCGGATGAGAAATAGACATTAAATGGCATATATAGGCCGCTACACAACAGTAATCACCGCGACAAACAGCTATATTAGTTTTTTTTTTTTTTTTAATATTTTAATATGATGACGGAATATATCACGTTTGTCCGGTAAATCGAAATCTTCCCGGACACGATGTCCGGCGGCAATTTTTTCTAACGGAAACCCTGGTACACACACACGCACACACATATACACACTCGCTGTCCAGGCAGCGTCATCACACACACACACACACACACACACCCCCCCCACACACACACACACACACACACACAAACTCTCACTTCATTCCAGCCCATCATTACACTCACAGGCCCCAGACCTGCTGCCCTCATTACTCTCTGGGAAAAGGCGTTAAGTAGCCAGACAAGCTCCGCTAGTCACAGGGTATTACTCTGTCAGAGCAGGGCAGGAGCACACACACACACACACACACACACACACACACACGCACGCACACACGCACGCACGCATGCACGCACGCACACACACACACACACACACACACACACACACGCACACACACACACAATGACAAGTAACATCTTGCGGGCGCACGGGGGATACGAGGAAAACATTGAGGAGAGTGGAAACAGGGAGAGGAGAAGGAGAGGAGAAGGAGAGAAGGAGGGAGGTGGCAGGTTAAGAGGCTGGGAGAGAGAGTGAGGGGAGAACCCAGAGAGAAAAAGAAGAGAGAGTGATAGAGGAAAAGAGTTAGATAGTTAGAGGAGAGGAGAGAGAGAGAGGAGCGGAGGAGACGTGGAGGGGAGAGGGGGTATAAGTCAGGCATCGCTCCAGTCGCTCCATTGTAACGGTGGTGACCAAGGGCACGCTAATCTATCCCATTAGCCTCCTCTCAGACCCTCTCATAATGTTACTGCTAGCCGCTCTGCTGTGACGCGTGTGTGTGCGTGTGTGTGTGTGTATGTGTGGTTGTGTGTGTGTGTGTGTGTGTGTGTGTGAGAATGTGAATGTAGTAATTGTGTGCATGTTCCTGTGCATGTTTGTCACCCTGTGTGTGTATGTGTGTCTGTGTGTGCACGCGTGTGTGTGTATGTGCGCATGTGTGCGCGCGTGTGTGTGTGTGTGTGTGTGTGTGTGTGTGTGTGCGTGCGTGTAATGATGGTTCTGCTAGTTGCTCTCCTGTGAAAATGACACGTTCCTGCCAAATTAATATCATTACTACCAGAGTTTAATGGGCCAGCGCTGCCTTCTTATTTAACACAGAACATCCCTCTCTCGACCTACACAGCTGGGAGGGAGGGAGGGAGGGAGGGAGGAAGGTAACAGAGGAAGACAGGGAAGAATAAAAGAGAAGGAGAGACGCAGAACTTTGTGGGACACTCTTTTTTTTTTTATAACCCAAAAAACACGTCGTGCACTAAAAAAGAAATTATTCTCTTGGTCCTGGCGGCTACATAACAGATTCATAAAGGAAATGACTCCAACTCCCATATCTGTTGTCGTGTGAATGCACATATCAGTCTGATTGGAAATAAAGACTGTTTTAATGCGTCCTTTGACAGTGTCGATGCGTAAGTCGACTCTTCTTTACAATGCTGTTTCTTTTGTGGACTGCACTTACATAGCGCCTTTATCCAAAGCGCTTTACAACGGCCTCTCATTCACCCATTCACACACCAAAGGCGGCAAGCTGCCATGCAAGGCGCCAGCCCCGCTCACTGGGAGCAATTTGGGGTTCAGTGTCTTGCCCAAGGACACTTCGACATCTGCCAACCTTGCGATCACTAGACGGCGGCTTTACCTCCTGCGCCACAGCCGCCCCCCCCCTTCTGTGTCGTCGCTGGTTGCCATTGTCCATCCTGAGTGTGGTGTCTCAGGTCCAGAAGGAGCAGGCTTGTGCTTGGCTGCTTCTGTCAGCGCTGGCCTGTTACCAGAACAGTGAGCCAGAGGCGGGTCTTATTGTACAGCAGCTGCAGTCCTCCCCGGTGGTTCTGGTCCAAACACAACGACAGGCCGCTCCATTAGCCTCCTCCAGGTGAGAGGGACTCGGCTACATTGGGCGAAGGTTCTTTTGGTTGTTTTTCTCTTAAACACTTTGTGTTTGTTGCATTATACATATATATATATATATACGCTGTATAAAGACTGTATGTTGACCGTGTTGAGAGAAAGTTGAGAGAGTGTGTGTGTTAGTGCGTCCTCCTAGGTGTGAGTGTGTTGATGTGTTAGTGTGTGTGTGTGTGTGTGTGTGTGTGTCAGTACAATGTGCCTGTATGATGTGTGTGTGTGTGTGTGTGTGTGTGTGTGTGTGTGTGTGTGTGTGTGTTATTACAGTGTGAATATGTCAGGTTGCCGCGGGAGACCAATTAGATGCAGCATCAGTTACAGCGAGCAGGAGAACACGCCTGCGCATGGCCTTATTACACCCACTCATCACACACACACACACACAGGGAGAGGGCATTACCTCTCTCACACACGCACACAGGGAGAGGGCATTACCTCTCTCACACACACACACACGCACACACACACACTCACACACACACACACAGACAAATAACTCCCTCAGACAATGTAGATAGAGTCTATACCTCTAGAATCATCACTCCTCTCATAACCAGCCATCTCCTGCTCACCTGGAAGTGTCCCAAAACATAAGTATTGTAGGTAGAGTCTCTTGGTAACATAGGTGTTGTAGGTAGAGTCTCTTGGTAACATAGTTATTGTAGGTAGCGTATCTTGGTAACATAGGTATTGTAGGTAGCGTCTCTTGCTGTAGGCCAGGTATCATTCAAGTCAGCCAGTTGTTCATCAAAGCGTTAGAGGTTAGGGCTGAAGAGGTTAGCGGTTAGGGCTGAAGAGGTTAGCGGTTAGGGCTGAAGAGGTTAGCGGTTAGCGCTAAAGAGCTTTCACGGAATTCGTCCGTTGCTGTCAAAGGAAGATACGCTCCAAACTTTGAGTTAGGCTAGTTAGTTGTGCAAGAGAGATATACAAAGAGAGATATACAAAGAGAGATATACAAAGAGAGAGAGAGAGAGAGAGAAAGAAAATTGAGAAAGAGCAGCTCACGCCCTATAAAGCGTCCCTTCCCCTCTTCATGTTTAATTCAGGTGTTTTATGGAGGTACATGCTCCCGTACGCCGGCTAGCGCAGGGCTGAGCCCGTCTCCACACGGAGAACAGCCCTTTTAAAACCCCGTCCCACGCCGGAGTCCTGCCCTCTTTACTGCTGCTCTTTAATGAATAGGTGTCCAATAAGGCCTTTTATTGTCTTAGCATATGTTGCTTTTATTAGGGGGAAAATAATTAGGTTGTGCGGATCACTTCGGAAGTCCTCTCACGAGATAAAAATGAGATAGTTTCACAGTCGCTGCGCAAGTCCTTCTGACTCCCATCGTTTTCCCCTTGGGTGCCTCTCTCTCCCCCCCTCCCTCCTTTTCATCCTTGTCCTCTCCTCCTCTCCTCCTCCTCCTCCTCCCCCCTTTGCTTTTCTTCTCCATCTTGTCCGCTCCTCTCTTCCTCCTCTCCTCCTCCTCCTCCCTCCTTTTGCTTTTCTTCTCCGTGTCCTCTCCCATTGTTCCCAGGCACATGTTCACCTACACACACACACACACACACACACACACACACACACACACACACACACACAGGGCTGACACTTGGTTGATCTTATCTGTTAGAGAGAGGGAGAGAGACAGAGAGAGAGAGAGGGAGAGACAGAGAGAGAGAGAGGGAGAGAGACAGAGAGAGAGAGAGGGAGAGAGAGAGAGAGAGAGAGAGAGAGAGAGAGAGAGAGAGAGAGAGAGAGAGAGAGAGAGAGGGAGAGAGAGAGAGTTATTTGTCTGCTCTCAGATTTTCCACTTTAGCATTGTTTCTCTCTCTCCCATCTACACCTGTCTCCCCCGCCCCTGCTTGTGGGTCCAGGCTTGCCTGTGTGTGTGTGTGTGTGTGTGTGTGTGTGTGTGTGTGTGTGTGTGTGTGTGTGAGA
>NW_027663097.1:0-2500 GCF_963989245.1 Nansenia antarctica | reverse complement strand
TAGGGTCGGTTAGGGTTGCAGAATTCAGGAAATATTTGGGACATTTTCCGATCATTTCCAAAGTTTCCATATGGGAATTAGTTTCCTTTGGAAATGGTCTGAAAGTTTCCAAAACTTCGGGGGAATGTTGCAGCTCTAGTCAGGGGTCTCAGTGTCTGGGGTCTTTTAGATGAACCCGTCTCATCCTCTGGCTGTGTTTTATCTCCTGCTACTTTGGCTTGTTACATTTTTACATGTTTACATGTTTACATGTTGACCATATGGCTGATATGGTGGTGTTACTAGTGGTTTGTAGTCGTTTCAATGGTCTCTAGGTGAGTCAGGGCTAACGGTGCTTTGGTGTACCTGGTTTTAACCCCCTGCTCTCCACAGCCCCAGCTCAGCTAGACGGTACAGAGCAACACCCCCAACACCTCACAGATACAGATATCTCTCTATGGGTCAACTCTGTCAAACTACTGCATGATACATGATGATTCATATTTAGTTCCAGGTAGATACTGTAGAGGTTGGTAGACACCGACATGTACAAGCGCCAATCTACAATGTACATGATTAAACACAGCAGGGATTTACAGCTCCAGGTCTTAGTCACCAAATTGCACTGTACAGGTGTGCGTGTGTGTGTGTGTATGCATGCGTGCGTGTGTGCGTGTGTGTGTGCGTGAATGAGAAGGTACTGTGTGTAAGAGTACTGCATGTAGTGTGTGTGTGTGTGCGTGAAGGTACTGCATGTAGTGTGTGTGTACAGTAGACCCATGATAGTCTATTCCCCTCCTGCTGCCCCCCCCCCACTCTCTCTCTCTCTCTCTCTCTGTGACAGATGGTGGTGGTGGGTGGTGCAGCATGTTAATGTCGAGTCTCATCAGGTTTATCTCTAGAGAGATCACAGGGTCAAGTGGTGAGGGACTGAGCTAAACACCAACAGGATAACACTCTGCCTCTGCTCTGCATCCACCTCTCAGCTGCTCTCTGCTGCACTGAACACCTCAGCCTGAACACTGAACACCGGGGGAGTGTCTAGGAGCAATAACAGGGTCTCCATTTCACAGACACAGAGCAGGGGCTACAGGGGCTATCCTTTAACAGGGGCTCATCACTTTCTATGTGATTGAAAAAAAAACTTGGGCGGTATAAGAGTACAAGAGTATAAGAGGAGGGAACCACGGGTGTAGTACCTTGAATAATCACTTCTCTAGAAGGATTTACTGTCGCTCTGCTCCTGCCCAATCACACACCCTAACCTGGGGGAACACGAGTACGCTTAATGACTGGATTAAATTATTGCGTAGTAGTTGAGTGTGTGTGTGTGTGTGTGCGCATGTGTGTCTGTGTAGGTATGTCTGTGTAGGTGTTTGTGTGTGTCTCTGTGTAGGTGTGTGTTTGTCTGTCTGTCTGTGTGTGTGTGTGTCTGTCTGTCTGTACGTTACGTGTAGGTGTGTGTGTGTGTGTGTGTACGTGTATGCATCTTAGCCACTGATTGACATTCTGCGGGTGTTTGATCCGCGGCGTGGTGACGTGAGGATGGAGTTATCATCCTGCTGGCAGGTGAGGCCCGGAGACCAGGCCGTTTCATCTGCTGTTTACTCGGCTCCCTCTGCCTCCCTCTCATCACAGCAGACGCACACTTCAAACAGCCTCATCTCCCACTGCGCAACTCTCTCTCTCACACACACACACAAGTTTGGCTACATAGTGTCTGTGTGTGTGTGGGTGTGTGTGTGTGTGTGTGTGTGGGGGGGGGGGTGCCAGGTTGGGCTACAGCTGCTGTAAATGCTGTTCAAACGAGACTCGACGAGGATCAGCCTTTTTACTGTATGTGTGTGAGCGTGCCACGCGCGCGTGTGTGTGTGTGTGTGGTGTGTGGTGTGTGTGTGTGTGTGTGTGTGTGTCTATGTGTGTGTGTCTATGTGTCCATCCATGCATGTACTATGTGTGTGTGTGTGTGTGTGTGTGCGCGTGCGTGCATGTGTGTGTGTGTGCCTGTGTGTGTGTGTGTGTACAGGCCTTTGTACTGCTGTGGTGGCTCTCTCTGTGTGTGCCAGTGCGTGGTGGTAAACGCTGGTCCACAGCCTCACATCAGCGCCGCTCTCCGTCTCATTTGTAGATAAATAGTAGAAGCATCATTTCATGTCTCTATAGAAGTCAGCTCCACACACACACACATGTCTCTATAGAAGTCAGCTCCACACACACAGCAGCAGTGAGGCTGTCACAGCAGCGTTAGGAAGCAGAGCAACATTAAAGAGCAACATTAAAGATCGCTCTTCGCTCTTTGAGCATTTGAGCCCTCTGTGTAATTCTCTCTGACATTTTTTTTCCTTCTTTTTCTCCCTCCCCTGGTTCAAATGGGTGAGAGTTCTCACCCGCTTTAGAATCTCCTTCCTAATTACTGACTTTTATTTCTTGTGTTACTACTCTTGTATACTTGTATTACTACTCTTGTATACTTGTATTTCCTTCCAATTATGGAGTGTGGGGAGTTGGATGATGTGTAGAC
>NW_027663098.1:10000-18466 GCF_963989245.1 Nansenia antarctica | reverse complement strand
GCCTTCTCTCTCTCTGTCTCTCTCTCTGTCTCTCTCTGTGTCTCTCTCTCTGTATCTGTCTCTCACTGTGTCTCTCTCTCTCTCTCCCTCTCTCTGCTTCTCTCCCTCCGTCTCCAGTTTTCTGTGTGTGTATTCTTCTCCTGGGCGTTGGGAGTGTGTAGTGGAGCCTGAGTCTCTCAGCTCTCTGAGGCTTAACCAGAGGGCTGAGCCCCCTCCCCCCCCTGCCATCACTCTGTCACTGCAGCAGCCAGACCCTGCTGTCTCTCTCTACTCCATACTCCCACTACGCTCCACTTACAATACTCTCTCTCTCCCTCTCTCTCTCTCTACTCCCTCTACGCTCCACTTAGAATATTCTCTCTCTCTACTCCAGATATAATACTCTCTCTCTCTCTCTACTCCAGATATAATACTCTCTCTCTCTACTCCAGATATAATACTCTCTCTCTCCTCCAGATATAATACTCTCTCACTCCTCCTCCTCTTACTCCAGATATAATACTCTCTCTCTCTCTCTCTCTCTCTACTCCAGATATAATACTCTCTACTCACGCTACACTCCCCCCCCACTCTGCTGTCTCTACATGATTAGATATACAGCAGAGTTATGTGATAGTGATGCGCCGATCTGATCGGCGCCGATCGGTATCGGCCGATATGGCCTTGATCGGTTTTGATCGGAGTTCTCAAAACGGCCGATCAAACATGACCGATCAGTTTACAAAATGGCGTCGCCAGTCTGGAAATATTACACAGTGTCGGAAAGAGACAACAAATATGCCGTTTGTAATGTCTGCTCAAAAGAAATACCTTGCGGAGGAACGCACGCAAGGTCTTTCAATACCACGAATATCATACGGCATTTGCTGCGTTCGTCGATTCGCTCAGAGAGCGCCGAAGCGCACACTGGGCTCGACGTCATAAAGGGACCGAGTGCTTTGATTGGACGAGAGGCGTTCCACGAGTGCTGGTCAGAGTTCCAGCGCGACTTCACGAGCGTAGTGTAGGTAGTGTTCACCGACGTCATGTGACCCCGCGAGCAGGAAGTCACTTGGCCCATAGCAACAACAACTATTAGCGCGTGAGTTTAGGTCTTCCTCTGTGCACCTTGCACAAGTGTAGATAGCGAGCGACTTTTCAGCAGCAGGACATATTTTAGATGATAAGAGGAACAGGCTGAGTGCCAAAAACGCTGAGAATGCTTGTATTTCTCAAGGCTAATCTGCCAGTGATGCTGCTTAATCAGAAGTAAGGTTTGAGTCTGAAATCTCCTTAGGTGCAATGTTTTGTTTTTTTGTTTTATTGATTATTGCTGACTTGCTGTCTTATCTCCTCCTAAATATGACTTGAAACTGACTGACTTGAAACAGTATTTTATATTTGGCTATAGCCTGTTTATGTTGCAGTTTAGTTTGGGTAGTGTTATTGTTCCTCAGGAAAGCTACAGTTACAGTATAAGCTCCAAGTTCTCTAAGAGCCCCTAGTTCCTCTCATTCGAGTGGAATGTTGCACATTTGATGTGACAGTGTACATTTTATTTATTATGATTTTTATTTTCACATTTTATTTGTTTTTCCTGAAGTAAGCTACAGGTGGTTGTGAATTCAATAAAACAGATGGTCGTCAATCATGATACTTTCTCATCTCCTAATTTCATTTAAATACTTAATATACAATGTCAATGTGTTAAGAATAATTTAAAACATAAATAATGCTACACAATAAATAGAATGCTTCAATTGCCATTTTCGACGCTGTGATCGGTGATCGGTGATATCGGATCGGCAGATCACTGATTCCAGTGATCGGTGATCGGCACCAAAAACCCTGATCGGAGCATCTCTATTATGTGAGTCTCCTGCTCTCTGGAAACTCATGACATTGTCCCTCCTTCAGACGGGCTGGATAGATGGCTGTTATTTCACCTCTCCTCCTCCTCCTCCTCTCCTCCTCTCTACCTCTCCACCTCTCCTCCTCTCATCCTCTCTACATCTTATCCTTCTCCTCCTCTTCCTCTCTACATCTCATCCTTCCTCCTCCTCCTCCTCCTCCTCCTCCTCCTCCTCCTCTCGGCCCAGCCTCAGCAGAGCGCTGCTAGGGTCTGCTGAACAGGAAGGGCTCCCCCTGCCCATCCGGCCCGCGGGCTTGAGACAGGAAATGAGGTCAGGCATCCCACGCGCCCCACGGTGGGTAGTAGGGGGGGATGTAGTGAGGCAGGGGATGAGGGGCGAGAAGGGGCAGTGTGGGGGTCAGAGGGAGCAGGGTGTAGGGGGGGCGCAGAGGGAGTACAGAGGACTCAGAGTTGCCCGAGATATTTTTGGGAGGGATACAGAGGGAGGAAGAAGGGTAACATGGTGGTGGGGGGAAGGGGTAATAATGAGGTGGGTGGAAGAGGGGGTAAAACGCTCTCACCTGGCACCGTCCCACGGCAGCGCGGCCTCTTTGTGGAGAAGCGGCCCGGAGAAATCTGGCTGTGATGTGGGAGCCTGATTGAGTGGTTTTAGGTGGAGCCGAGGGAGTCATTGAACAAGCGTTTGTAATGTGAACATGCTCTCCTGGCTGGGGGCCGGAGCGGGGGAGGCTGCCTGCCCCGGAAACTCTCTCGCTCTGTCTCTCTGTCCCTCTCCCTCTCTCTCACTCTGTCTCTCTATCTCTCCCTCTGTCTCTCTCTCCCTCTCCCTCTCTCCCTTCTCCCTCTCTCCTCTCTCTCTCTCTCTCTCTCTCTCTCTCTCTCTCACTCACTCTGTCTCTCTCCCTCTCACTCTGTCTCTCTCTATCTCTCCCTCTCTCCCTCTCACTCTCTCTCTCTCACTCTCTCTCCCTCTCTCCCTCTCTCACTCTCACTCTCACTCTGTCTCTCTCTATCTCTATCTCCCACTCTCACTCTCTCTGTCTCTCTCACTCTCTCTGTCTCTCTCTCTCTCTCCCACTCTCACTCTCTCTCTCTCTCACTCTCTCTCTGTCTCCGTCTCTGTCCCTGTTTTTATTTTTATAAAGTCGGCAGCTTGCCACATTGTGAGCTCTTGGCTGTGAACTCGTGTTAATCCACTTGCGAAAGAAAAAGGAGCCCTTATTAAGACTCCGGAGACGTAATTGTTCCTTGACTGTCGCTCTCTCTCACAAGGGGTCTTTTCTGTCCCTTTATATATATATATATATATATATATACTTTTTTTTCCTTTTTCCCCCCCCGCAAGTAAACAAGCAATCTTTTTGTTCAGGCAGCGAACCAGACGCCCTCCTGGCTTTCCTGCTTCCCCCTTAATGGGAGCTGACAGCCTACCAGCCCAGAGCGCTGCCGCCGTGCTGCAAGGAAATTGAACACAGCACTTGATTCAATTCCATATTTCAGACGTCTTTAGTGCGTCTCGGCTGCGAGTGTCTTATTTTAAAAAACCTGAAGGAAGGGGGCGCTGATTGCAAGTGGCACGCAATCATACCCTTGAATATTTCCCTCACGTTCCTCCTCTCTCTCTCTCTCTCTCTCTCTCTGTCTCTCTCTGTCTCTCTCTCTCTCTCTGTCTCTCTCTCTCTCTCTCTCTCTCTCTGTCTCTCTCTCTGTCTCTCTCTGTCTCTCTCTCTGTCTCTCTCTGTCTCTCTCTCTCTCTCTCTCTCTCTCTCTCTCTCTCTCTCTCTCTTCTCTGTCTCTCTCTCTCCCTCCCCCCCCCCCTTCCCCCCTCTCTTTTTCCAGTGGCCAGTAAAAAACGGGGCCGATATTAAACCGTAAAAGACCTCTCCGTGAGCTAATACAGGGACATAATTGTGAGGTTCGGTAACAGAAAAATAGGTTAAATTAAACGACACATTTTACGACCGGCCCGTAAATCACGTAACATATATAGGAGTCACGGACGTCCATTAAAACGCCAGGACCGGTTTAAATGCCTAGCAGGGGACAATTAAACGACTCTCTCTCCCGTGGTCTCCTCGCCCCCCCCCACCCCCCCGCCCTGCTTTTTGGGCCCCGGTGGAGGAGAGGAAAGCCCAGTAACGGCCCTTGGCCAGCCTCGTCCTTATTAGAGGCAGAGTCGGCGGTTTGTGTGACTTTGCACATAGTTAAAGTGAGCCGCGCTGCGCTCTCACTACAGTAGCGGGGCTGTCGGGGCTGTGAGGGCTGTCGCCACGGTGAACAGGCTATTATACACCTTCAGGACAGGCTGCTGGGCCTGGTGGACACGCCAGAGTTTGATGTGTGTGTGTGTGTGTGTGTGTGTGTGTGTGTGTTCTGGGACAAGTGCACCAGCTGATACAGAGACAAGTCACTGTCATTTGTCTCTATGTCAGTTTTTTTTCAGCACACACACACGCACACACGCAGCTCTGACTCTGTTCATCCCTCTGTCTAGCCTGCTCTGCCTGTGTTGAATCTTAGCTGCCCTATTTACTGTCCAAACGCATCAGAGGCACTCTGCATCATCTGGATCAGGTGTGTGTGTGTGTGTGTGTGTGTGTGTGTGTGTGTGTGTCTGTGTGGGGGGGGGGGGGGGACTTGTGAAGACAGAATACCTCTTGTGCATTCTCTCATGATTCTTGATGACAGGTGCGGTGCAGAACATGTTTTATGGGTGCGTTCACACACACACACACACACACACACACACACACACACACGCACACTCTGGGCCGGCCCACATCAGGCACGGTGGTTCTGTCGGATCCGTATCGGGTCACACACCTGTGAACAGAACCAGGGCGCCAGACCACCTGTCAGCACCTCCGTCACCCAGGACCTGGCTGCTAGCCAGTGGTTAGCTCAGTCAGGCTACCTACCTAGCTGCTGCGCTACACCAGAGTACGGTGATAAACCAGACCTTTGGGAGAGTGACTGCTACCACCACGGCCACATTTAAGACCCCCCCCCCCCCCCCGCCCACACACACCCACACACACACACACACACACCTCTCTGGTCCCGGGTAATGCTAACTCCATGTAGCCAGGCCGTGTCCGTAGCGTACAGAGACCCTCAGCTGTCATCGTCCTATAGGCTCTGTTCTATTTTAGACCCCTGTCACATTTAGACCCCTGCCCCCCCCCCCCCCCCCAGTCAGCACAGCCATATGGGACACGCTGGTGTCAGGACAGGATGTTCCAGTTTGGTTCATGAACGTGACTTTGCCGGTGGATGAGGATGAGGATGGTCATTGGGCTTTTAGCTGCGTTTCTGTTTCATGACTGACTGGATGTTGTTGGTTTTTTTGGATCCTGCAGATCCCCTCCCTCCCCCCCTCTCTCTCTCTCTCTCCCTCCCTCCCTCCCTGCCTGCCTGCCTGCTTGCCTGTGGGTGATCACTGATCTTTAAGTGATGTAATTAGTTTAGACAAGGGTCCACCCTATTGACATGACTTATCCAACCACGTTAGCTCACTGATGGCCTCATGGGAGGGAGGGAGGGAGGGAGGGAGGGAGGGAGGGAGGGAGAGGGAGGCAGGAAGACATAAGGGGAGAGAGAGAGAGAGGACTGCGACACATCCCTAGCACCACAGCAACACATTACTCAGCAATTTAGCCTCAGTCCTGCTGGTTCCCATGGTGACGGGGTGGGGGTGGGTTCCCATGGTGACGGGGTGGGGGGGTGGCCAGAGGAGGGGGCTCCACCCTGGGCTTTGTCTGGCCGGGGCCAAGGGCCTGGAGAACACACACACACGCACACACATATACATACACATACACACACACATATACATACACACACACACACATATACATACACACACACACATATACATACATACACACACTGTACTGTCCAGTTAGGATGGGGTGTTTCAGTGTGCATATTTCGGCCTATAAAATGGGACAAATGTGAAATGTTATTTTAAATGGTATTTGAATAATTCTTAGTTATTATTAATTATTGATTATTAGATATTAGTAACATTATTTTGAGTTATGCCTCATAACTGCGTGGGAATTGTTTGATTATATAGATCCGTTATGCGTAGGGATATTGGGGGCTGTGATTAGGTGCTTAAATAGTGGGAGACCGTGCGTAGGGGTTCATTGTGTGATGCCAGGACTCGAGGGATGCCACGGTTAGTGTTTGATGCGTGCTTTGTGTAACATTTATATGCTTTGTTTTAGTCTTTGAATGTGTCAGAGCTGTGTATTCATGTATGTTTTTGTTGTCTGCATTCGCAGGTTTTACAATCTATTCAATTTTCATAAAGAATAAGAAAAACGAGTTGAATGGTATCCGTGTCCCTCAGTCCAGCCTTTCTGTCGGCGTTAGTAGACAGAACACACACACACACATATACATACACACACACACACACACACACATATACATACACACACACACACATATACACTAGGGCTGCACGATTTGGGGAAAAAATCGAATTGCGATTATTTGGACAGATATCGCGATTGCGATTAATTTGCGATTTTTTTTTTTAAATAGCAAAAAAAAAAAAAAAAAAAAAAGGAAGTTTTTGTAAAGTGTGGCCATATCTCCGGCTAGGAAGGTCGTATCAACGTGCAGTTTATTTGTACGTCTTCAGGGGACTTAGAGGCTCCCTCCTCTAGCACCCCCACAGCCCGAGCTACGAGTGAAAGAACGAAACTTACATTGGGTTGCTTTAAAGTTGGGTTGCTTTAAAATCAAGCTTCAGATTAAAACATGTGATGGAGCATTACTAACTGACTCAGGTGGTTTGTTTCACACAACCATCTAGGAAAGCTTAATTGGAAGCTGTTTGGAAAAGGGCAGGTACTTTCAAAAAATACGATGCGATGTTGTTGGTGTGCGTTCATTGACGTTGACGTTCATTGACGTTCACGTTCATTGTTGACGTTCATTGTTGACGTTCATTGACGTTGACGTTCATTGACGTTGAATCCGACGCGCTGTATGACGTATCCCATACGGGTAGTGGTGGTCTAGTGAGTTGGACTTGTGATCGGAAGGTTGTGTGAGTTCAAATCCCGCCTGAAACCACACCACTACTAGTGTGCCCTTGAGTAAGGCACTTAGCCCTCAGTTACTCCAGGGGGAATGTCCCTGTAATTCGTAATTGTAAATCGCTTTGGATTAAAAGCATCTGCTAAATAGCAAAAAAAAAAAAAAAAAAAATCGCAGGCAAATCGCAGGCTTTGCGATTAGCTAATCGCATCATTTCAAATCGCGATTTCGATTTAAAATCGATTAATCGTGCAGCCCTAATATACACATACACGCACACACATAAACATACACCCACACCCACACACACACACACACACACACACACATATACACACACACATACACACACACACACACACCTACAGACGTATAGAGACGCACACACACACACACACACACAGTGACGGAGACACACATGCACTGAGACACACACACACACACACACATGGGGGGGGGGGGGGGGGGTTAGAAGAGAGGATTACTACAGCCTGTCCATGAAAGGAAGGAAAGAAGGATGAAGCTCTATGAAGGGAGGGAGGGGAGGCACTGTGCTCTGGTTTTACCTTAACACACACACAGACACACACACACACACACACACACATGCACACACGCAGACACAGCCCCCCTTAGGGCCTGCCAACAGTGCCATCCTGTCTAGCTGTGCCCCTGCCTCCCCCCTGTTCCTCCCTCTCTCCCTCTCTCCCTGCCTGCCTGCCCTCCTCCCCCTCACATCTGCCCCCCTCCCCCTCACATCTGCCCCCCTCCCCCTCACACCTGCCTCCCTCCCCCTCACACCTGCCTCCCTCCCCTTTTGTCTCTCCCTACATCCCTCTGCCTCTCTTCCCTCCCACCTCCCTCCTCCCCACCTCCCTCCTCTTTCCCTCCCTCCTCTTTCCCTACCTCCTCCCTCCTCTTTCCCTCCCTCCTCCCTGCCTCCCTTCTCTTTCCCTACCTCCTCCCTCCCTCCCTCCTCTTTCCCTACCTCCTCCCTCCCTCCTCCCTCCCTCCCTCCCTCCCAGTCTGTGGTGTTGTCTGTGCCAGTGGCTGTGGTCATGGAGTCTGTCCAGTCCAGTACAACATGCAGCTAGAGGGTTCTACCTCAGAGATGTAGAGAAGGACACACACACACACACACACACACACACACACCTACACACTCTCCCAGGCGTGTGCGGGGTGTTAAACAGACAGTGATTGATCTGGGGTGTGATTGTTTATGTTGCGTCTGTCAGTGACGGATGAAGATTTGAGGACATTTGAAGGTGTAAGGAAGAAGTAAGTGCGTGTGTGCGTACTGCACTAGCGTGTGTGTGTGTGTGTGTGTGTGTGCGCGCCTGCCCGCCCATGGGAAGACCTGTCACACCACCTCAGCTCTGTCAGGAATCAAAGCGCTTTTAACACCGGAAATTACCCAGGAATCACCCTGTTTTTAATAGCACATAAACACCGTTAACAGTTGAGCTGTTTCAACAGGGCGATCTTGATTCCAGCTTTGAAAAAGGGAATCTATTTTTATATCCCAGTATGTTCTGGCATTTTTATTTTTATTTTCC
>NW_027663098.1:0-2500 GCF_963989245.1 Nansenia antarctica | reverse complement strand
AAACCAGCCCATCTGGCAAACCTGGTCATATGTCACCGAAAAACTCATCTCTGAGGTTTTTTTCCGTGAGAGGGAAGTTGAAGTGTAATCAGTGTGTGGGGGTGTGTGTGTGGGCGTGACGTGAGGTGGAATGGGTTTCGGTGGGGCGAACGTTGTAGGTAATACATCGCACCGCGTTTTGACAATATACAGTATATAATTACACAGCGGACTGGGATCCAGATTGCACGATATAGTCGGTCACATGGTGTAGTGTGTGTGTGTGGGGGGGTGTGGGTGTGGGTGTGGGTGTGGGTGTGGGGCAGGCGGGTGTGTGTGCGTGTGTGACTGTGTTTGTGTGTGTGTGTCTGCATGTCTATGTGGGGGTGTGTGTGTGTGTGTGTCTGCGCCTTTGCGTGTATGTGTATCTGTATCTGTGTGTGTGTGTGTGTGTGTGTGTATGTGTGTGTGTGTGTGTGTGTGTATATACACGCGGCCTCCGCTGGCTCACCGCTGGGCTCTTCTGACCGCTACATACACACTCCGCAGACGACGCAGTCGCTGAAGACAACACACAACACAACACAACACTCCTCCTCATCCTCCTCCTCCTCCTCTCCTCCACCTCTTCCTCTCCTCTCCTCCACCTCTCCCTCTCCTCTCTTCCACCTCTCCCTCTCCTCTCCTCCTTTTCCTCCACCTCTTCCTCTCCTCCACCTCTTCCTCTCCTCCACCTCTCCCTCTCCTCTCCTCCACCTCTCCCTCTCCTCTCCTCCTTTTCCTCCACCTCTTCCTCTCCTCCTCCTCCTCCTCCTCCACCTCTTCCTCTCCTCCTCCTTCTCTCCAGGCTGACATTTCTAGAGTGTTCTACCCAGCCAACCGGCCCTGCCCTGTGATTTTAATGGAAGTGATGAACGACTTAAGGGCATCGCTGTGGCACAGAGAGACGGGTGTGTGAGTGTGTGTGTGTGTGTGAGTGTGTGTGTGAGTGTGTGTGTGTGTGTGTGAGATTGTGTGTGTGTCTTTCACTAGCAGCGGAGTAGTGTAGCAAGGCTGTTATCAGTGTTCCTGTTACCATGATGAAGCGTGTGCGCGTGCGTGTAGGGATCCTATAATTTGCGCGAGGCTCTAAACAAGGTTAGAATTATCTCCTGAAGAGTACACCTTTGTGAAGGTGCCTCGGCTGGCTGTCTGGCTGGTTCGTTGGCTGACTGGCTGGTTGGTTGGCTGGTTGGCTGGCTGATTGGTTGGCTGGTTGGCTGGCTGACTGGCTGGCTGGCTGGTTGGCTGGCTGATTGGTTGGCTGATTGGCTGGCTGACTGGCTGGCTGGCTGGCTGGCTGATTGGTTAGCTGGTTGGCTGGCTGACTGGCTGGCTGGCTGGCTGGCTGATTGGTTGGCTGGCTGGCTGATTGGTTGGCTGGCTGGCAGGCTGGCTGATTGGTTGGCTGGCTGGCTGGCTGATTTGTTGGCTGGCTGGCTGGCAGGTTGGCTGATTGGTTGGCTGGCTGGCTGGCTGGCTGATTGGCTGATTGGTTGGTTGGTTGGTTGGTTGACTGACTAGCTGATTGGCTGGCTGGTTGGTTGGTTGACTGACTGACTGGCTGGCTGATTGGCTGGTTGGTTGACTGACTGGCTGGCTGATGTGGCTGGTTGGTTGGTTGGTTGGTTGGTTGGTTGACTGACTGGCTGGCTCACTGGCTGGTTTTTCCGTCTTTCTACAGAGCTAATTTCCTTAGCCAGGCTGTGCTAGCCTATCCCAGTGCTGAGGGGGGGGGGGGGGGTCACTATGGAGGCTGATTCAGACGGCTATTTAAAGCCCTGCCCTCACAAGACCTTCCATGAACACACTGGGAACCACAGCGCCAGGGGCTACGCACACAATGAATATCCTGTGTGTGTGTGTGTGTGTGTGTTTCTCTCTCTCAGTCTCGTTAAGCTCTCTCTCTCTCTCACACACACACACACACACACACACACACACACACACACACACACACACACACACACACACTACACCAGGGCGGATCAGTGGCCTCTCCCCAGCAGAGCTGTGTGTGTGTGTGTGTGTGTGTGTGGGTGTGAACAGTCCAGTACAGTTGTCTTGGTGACTCAGTGACTGTGAGAAACCCTCGGTGACAACTGCCAGTGAAAAGAGCCTTCGGAGACTGATACAGAGAGGCAGCCTGTGACACACGCACACACACACGCACACACACACACGCACACACACACACGCACACACACACACACACACACGCACACGCTGGCTGAGCACAGGCATAGTCCTAATCGATTTTACACTTCAACACACACACACACACACACTCACACACACTCCCACACTCACACTCACGCACACACACAGCCGTTCTATTGGCCCGGGGACCTGTCACTCACAGGGGTTGTGTGAGGCTACACAGCGTTGGCTTAGTGTAATGTGCCTGCGTTGATCTGAGTGAAGGGATTTGGGTTAATTCCTCACTGTGAGTTCACCAGGTTCAACCCCCTCTTACTGTACA
>NW_027663099.1:5000-11774 GCF_963989245.1 Nansenia antarctica | reverse complement strand
AGGCTAAAACGCACGCTTGGCTCGCTCTCATTGACTGACATATTGACTGAGGCGACGTGTGAATAAACACACACACTCCTCGGCTCCTTCCTAAATGAACAGAGAGGCTCATGGGAGAAAAATATCAATAAATACCCGCGACCGCTGAGCCGTGCTGCAGGCCGGCGTGAGGCGAAGGGAGGGACCTAGTGAAGGAAGGAAGGAACCTAGTGAAGGAAGGGAGCTAGCCCCCCCCCCCATAGCCCCCTAACCCCCCCCCACAGCCCAGCCTGGACCTAGCGAAGCGCGCGAGGCCACAAACACCCCCAACCAACACCACCACTGAGGGATCTGTCGCCATGGCAGCAGCCATGCCGGACATTCACCAGGAAGTAAGGCTGACTGGAAAGCTGAGAGAGTGGCTGTGTTCGGAATGGTATACGAGCATACTGCATACTGCATACTCAATGAGTACATACTGCATCCTTCTGTGTGGTTCACTTCTGCTCTCCACTGTTTCCTGCTCAGCAGGTTAGAGGGTGGAGCTTCAGATAAGGTATGAGTCACTGTGTTCAAGGGTCACAAGCAGAATTGTCAGGTGTGTGTGTGTGTGCGCGTGTGTGTGTGTGTGTGTGTGTGCGCGCGCGTGTGTGTGTGTGTGTGTGTGCGCGTGTGTGTGTGTGTGTGTGAGAAGGGGTGGTGGAGATATGTCGTCACTTTAATTGCAGGTTTCAGGACTTTCTTAGACATCTCAGCAGGAAAAGGGGAGATAGCGACACAGCTTGTTTTGCTAAAAAAAATAAAAGTTTTAGGCCTGAATAAAAAGCTCTTCTTTAAAATGTGAAAATAGCAATATAAATAGTAGGGATGCACGATATGCATTTTTTCCAACCGATACCGATAACCGATATGAGAACAGATATAATTTCACAGTTGATAACCTGTAGTTCATGCACACCTGAAGGTAAGAAAGGCTATGTAGTGAGCAAAGATTGATGATTTAATATTCCATAGTGATCTCACCAAATCTCACTATTGTTAACACAACAAAGAGAACACTTCTGACTCTTCAAATGTTCATTTATTATTTCCTCTAACAAACAGAATCTGTTATAGACAGTGCACAATGCTTTTTTAGCCAAGATCTGGCCTCCTTTTATGAAAACAAGAAAGGCTCACCTAAGAGTAATTAGATCAAAAAAAGTGTCAAAAATAAAGTGCATCAGTCAATACAAAAATAAAGACTTTTATAGAACCAAAAGCCTCTGGCTGCTTAGTCTGCAGATAAACAGAATGACACATTAAGGCACATAGTAGGCTACACTAGTATTATATATAACTTAATAAAGCTTAATATATATATGCTTAATAAAGCAACTGAAAAGGGCTGGGCTACTGTTAGTGCATGAGGATGTTGTGATTTGTTTATTTGTTTGTTTATTATTAGGACCATGGTGACAGCTAGTCTTCCTGGGGTCCACAAAAATAACAATACAAATGAAATCAATAACAACACAAATACAAACAAATGATTACAAAGAACAGACAACAGAGTGTAATTAAAAGAAAATTAAAAGAAAATGGAAAGAAAAGAACTAAAACTAAACTAAAGTCAAACTAACCTAAACTCAAATAAAACTAAACTAAAAACTAAAACTAAACTAAAAACAAACATTTTCATTTACATACACCTTTAATATACATTACGGAATGTCAATTTCTCTATTTGCCAAGTGTTGTTTTACTAAGATTTTGAAACGGATTTTACTATTCTCGATAATAATAATGATAAAGCCCATCAAACGTTTTGCATAAGAATTAAAAATAAATTGCACTGACATGGAAAAACTAAATGTGCATGTTTTCATGTTTTCGCAACATCGTTCAGTAGAGTTCATGTAGCTCGCTGGCAGCGTTATAAGAACATTACATTGTCCCATCATTTGTCTGACAGGTTTAGCGACGGTAGCTATCTGGCTAGTGGCTGCGTTCGTAAATTCGCTCTGGAAGTCTGATCAGCACTCTTGGAATGCCTCTCGTCCAATCAGATTACTTGGTCCCTTTATGACGTTGAAGCCATTGTGCGCTCCGGCGGTCTCAGAGTGAATTTACGAACGCACCCTATATCAAACGTTCTGAACGCCGGGAGTGAAGACAGTGCTAACGATGCTAACGTGTCGGCTAGGTTGCTGACGTCGTGGTGATAGCTGGTTAGCATGGTTAGCATGGTGATAGCTGGTTAGCATGGTTAGCATGGTGATAGCTGGTTAGCATGGTTAGCATGTTTTTAGATGTTTAATGTTTCCATGTAACATCCTCTAAGCAACAACATATGGGAACCAGCCTCGATCATCTAGTTTGTGTTGTGATAAAGTCAGACAGTTGAACATCATAATCAAAGGGTTCATTCATCTTTTATATGTCTGGACACATTGCTGACTGATTAGTGTTAGGGTTAGGAGGGTAGGGTTAAGGTTAGGGTTAGAGTGTTAAAGTGTTATTGATGATTGATTGTCTCAGAGGAACACTAAGGTCTAAGTACTGTAAGTCAGTTAATCATTGATTCAGACAGAGGGTGTAACCATGGGTACAGACACCTTCTCTGGTAACACCCTCAGAGGAGGAAGGATACAAACATTCCAGATAAATGGAAAGACTTTCTCAGTGAAGGTGTGTGAGAGTGTGCGTAGGTGTGTGTTAGTGTCAGGGTCAGAGAATGACAGCTCTCCTCTGTCCCAGTCCAGCTGCACTCTGACCCTCTGGGGGTTCTGGCTCACTGTGAGGAGAGTGTCTGGAACACCTGGAACAACTGTATGAAACTCCCCATCATCAAACCCAAGCCACCAGGATCCAGACAAAAAGCCTAAGCCCTTCCTGCCTGCAGACTCTGTCATCACACCCAGGCCATAGAATGTACTCCCCCCCACCTCAACGTCCCAGCTGTGTGTCCCTGAGTCAAAGCCCTCAGAGCCCAGGACCCCAGCATAGTAGTCAATCCTCTCTGGGTTGTCAGGAAGCTGCTGTTTCTCTTCTCTGCATGTCACACTGGTCAGATCCTCAGACAGGATGAGAAGTGGGTGGGCAGTGTTGGGGTCCAGAACCACAGGAGTGTATTCCACTATTCCCTGCATCTTCTCCCAGACTCTGAACTGCAGGTTGCCCAGGTGCTTTGCCACGTCGATCAGCGCTCCTGAAACCTTCTCTGGATCCGGCAGTGTGCTCTGGGCTCTGTCCATGGAGGCCTTGAAGTTCAGCAGGAATGTGATGTCATCAGCTTTTAGCTCCTCCTCCATGGCTCTGATTGTGTCTGAAAGTGATGATATCTCTCCGCTCAGCCCCTCAATCTTCCTCTTCATCACCTGACTCTTCTGCTCCTCTTCCTCCCTCAGTGCAGCGATCCTGACTCTCTCTTCATCTCGTAGAAACTGGTGAAGCTTCTCAAACTGCTCCTTCATCTGCCTCTCTGTGCGCTGGGCCTGGCTCTCAATATGTTTAGCTGTTTTATCACAAGTCAGTTTAACCTCTAGGAAGGTCTTCAGCTTCTTCTTTAAGGGGTCCAGTGCAGTCTGGAGTTCACTCTTATGATCCAGTACAGCTTCATCTACCGGGCAACAGTCATGTTTTTTATGCTGTTTTGAAGTCTGACAAATCACACAGATGGGCTGTTTATCCTCCAGACAGAAGAGCTTAAGTTTCTCACTGTGCAGACTGCAGAGCACCTCAGACCCTGCTGCAGCTCTCTGACTTCTCTCCTGTAAGAAGTCCTCACACAGGTTCTTTAACGCCAGGTTACGAGGAGGGAAGTCCATGGATGATTTCCTCCTGCACATTGGACATTCCTGAGTGTCTTTCTGTTTCCAGAATTCCTGCAGACAGGTTTTACAGAAGCTGTGGCTACAATGGAGGACGACAGGGTCCTTGAAGATGTCACAGCACACAGGACAGGAGAGATTCTCCTCAGAGAGAGAGGGTTTAGACGCCATTCTCTCACCACCTCCGTCTCCTCTGTAATGGCTTCTGAGGTGAAAGTTCACTTCTGAAAACTCACCGAGTTGAAGTCAACAGGAAGTAAAATCCAGATCTTGACGGTGTTGCTTCTTCCTTTGTGGTTGTTTTGAAAGTTGATGGTAAAAGAGTGTAAAGTCCTTCAGAGAGTCACACATATGTAATGTTGTTGCTAGTGAACGGCAGCACCAGAGAGCTGAATGTTAGACTGCTGTGTGGTTCACTTCTGCTCTCCACTGTTTCCTGCTCAACAGGTTAGAGGGTGGAGCTTCAGATAAGGTATGAGTCACTGGCTGTGTTCGGAATGGCATACTAGCATACTAGCATACTAGCATACTCAATGAGTATATACTGCATACTGCATACTCAATGAGTATATACTGCATACTAGCATACTCAATGAGTATATACTGCATACTAGCATACTCAGTGAGTATATACTGCATACTGCATACTACATTCATAATAAGTATGTGAAAACCAGCCGACCATTTACACAGTATGCATACTGCCTCCCAGAATGCATTTCGCCGGGAGCGGGGAATTTAAACCTCCATTTTAAACCTCCATTAGCTAAAATATGTAATTTTTGTAATTATGTCATTTTATGAAGTTTTAATATGTTTTCAGGCGAGAAAGTAACCACATATATTCCCAAAATGTGTCCAGTTTACCAAAATAACCCGTTTATATATCTGACCTGATGATTTTTTAATTTATTTTTTTGACGTCTTCTGTTTGCTGCGTTCGTAAATTCGCCCTGGAAATATGATCAGCACTCATGGAATGCCTCTTGTCCAATCAAATTACCTGGTCCCTTTATGACGTTGCACCCAGTGTGCGCTCCGGCGCTCTCAGAGCGATTTTACGAACACACCCTACGTTGCTTACCTTCACTCACTCGACAGAAATATCGTAACATAATTACAACACGTTGGAAAATGAGGGGGGTCAATTGGGGGCCAATTTTAGCTCAAGTCACTAGCTTACTATATTGTTGTCTTAACAGTTGGTAAAATAACATGATTAAAATAAATATATATGAGCAATAACATATCGTGGGCTGCAGCAAGCACTACAACCAACCTGTCCGTCTGAAGCTACAATACTGGGATCATTCGTGATTGGGCTACAAGCAGTCAAATACTAGGTGAACATGTGTGTAAGACACAAATAAACTTGGATTTCATGCATTTCAAGTGGCATATTTGTAATCATGACGACTAGCCTGGTCTAAGAATGCATTTCACCAAGTTAATTCCCAGTATAGTGAAAATACCACCGCTCATCCATGATCAGACTTAGCTGGGGTGCTGCAGCTGAAGAGTATCAAATAGAGTGCAAGAAAGCAGCATCTACACACTCAAATATGTGCAAAAAACGATGTTTATTGCAAGCTTTCGGTTCCCAGGCTATCGGACAATGTAAACAAAAGCTGTATGACAAGTTTGTATGACGCAGTTTGACGAGGCTGAAAGCGCACAGGGTTGCCGGATGGGATTGACAATTTACAGCCTAAACTTTCTATAACCTCAAAATCAGCAGGCCACAAACACACCATAGCAACAGGACCAGAGCTGGCATGGCTGTGAACCTCAGTACTGAGAGGAACAGCATGAAACCTTACGCATGCAGACCTCCATAGAGAGGAATGTAATTAACTGTAAGGTTCTAATATATTACTATACTGTCCATGGTGTTCTTCTAACAGTCAAGTCATCATGTATGTAGCAGTGAGATATTCACATCTATCAGAGATCCTAGTGGCTGTCTGAGCCTAGGAGACGTGACTAGTTGGTAATTGTTCAACACTGGGTTTTCTTACTTGTTTTTTCTGAATGGCATTCCATTAATTAAATGAGCTCTCTCTCTCTCTCTCTCTCTGCCTCTCTCTCTGCCTCTCTCTCTGTCTCTCTCTGTCTCTCTCTCTCTCTGTCTCTCTCTCTCTCCCTCTGTCTCTCCCTCTCTCTCTCCCTCCCTCCCTCTCCCCCTCTCTCTCTCCCTCCCTCCCCTTTTCTTGACAAGAATCAATTCAATCTGCACAATCATACACAGAACAACTATGTAATTATATAGTGCATAGCATTCTCACATTTACCGGTAGTGATAAACAGTAAACAGTCAAAACCTGGAGAATTCATTCTAGACATTCTTCCAACACCACGTTGTGCTGCTGTCACAGGTACGTGTGCATGTTGCCATGGTTACGACACACATGTTGCTATGGTTACGACACAACCCCTCACACCCCCCGAAAACATTCACACAGTGACATTATTTACATCCTCATGTCTGTAATTTTCTCTCCCCGAAGCGTCGAGACGCTGCAGCTAATGAGAGGCTGTCAGCAGGGAAGCGCTTCCACAAACCCCCAGAGTGCTTCTGCTCCGTACCACTGTAATCTGTACGCAGCAAAGCCGTTTCCGGAGTGTCTCACCCCTCAAAGGCACCACAATTACAGCTCTGCTGTTGACTTAGAACAACAGTGTACAGTTCTGGTTGGGCCAGTTTGTCTGTGTTGTACATAGTCGGGTAAATGCCTCGACTGTATATATACTTAGGACTTCTTAGATTGCATTTCTTGCCAGCCATGTTCAGAGCGGAGAGCTCCACACTGCCAGACTTTTGGGGCATTTTCGCTGAACTTTGAAGACCCACCAAATATTGACTTTTCGGACTACATAAACATTGAACATATCTACCAAAACTTTAGACTCTCTTCTTTCATCAGAAAAAGAAAGTTTGTTTCTAGCCTCTTTGAGTGTTTAGAAATCGGCCGTAGAACATAGG
>NW_027663100.1:53268-61022 GCF_963989245.1 Nansenia antarctica | reverse complement strand
ATGCAAACGAAGACGACCTCTGAAATTCTGTTGAACAAAATGTTCTTTTTTCGGAGGCGTGGCCAGTAGAGGCCCTCTCCACCAGAGGAAAAACACACACACACACACACACACACACACACACACACACACAAAAAGAAAGTTTTGGTTGGTTGAATAAAAATGTATTCTTTCTATAGGCCTCAATCTGTCTCCCTCCCCAACGAGCTCCGATCTCAGAGCGCGTGCAGCTTCTTTAACATGGAGGTAGCCTATAGTGTTAGAACGTAATAACCGTTTAAAGGTTTAAAAAAAAAAAAAAAAAAAAAAAACAACTGGTATGTGACATGGTGGTGGGGGGGTGGAATGGGGGACGGGGCTGGATTGGGGAGAAGGAAGGTGGGCCGGGGAGAGGAGCCGGAAGGCTTACCCCCCCCCCGCCGCTCACGGTTAGATTTCTACCCGCTCCATATCTGACTCCCGGACCAGGAGATGGCGGAGGACAGGGGGGGGGCGGAGGACGGATGCTATGACAATACTATTGCACTGCTTCAGACGATGGGACAGTAGTGCAATATCGTCAAAGCAGCTGACCTGCGCGCGCTCGAGGGGAGGGGAGGATCACACACACACACACACACACACACACACACACACACACACACACACACACACACAGTACACACACACACACACACCCAACCCTTAGGCATAATAAATAGTGTATAGGTTCAGAGTAGAAAACAGAGACCTGTTTCATACCAAACAGACCAACAGGGAAACACACACACACACACACACACACACACACACACACACAGCACAATAATGTGAACATCTATCTTCCTCTTCCAGATATAAATAACTTGCTTTCGTTGTTAAATAAACTGTTGCACAAACGGTGGTGGTGGTGCTGCTTTTCAAGCTCTCTTATCTGAACTCAAACATGTTAAATAAATCGCCATACATACAACTAGCAGTACCCAGTGTGACACTCCTCCATAGGCTACAGGACTTCATATTTAAACTACAAAACTTCCCCAAAATGCACCTCAGTTACAGGCTAATTTCAAAAAACGACATCGATTACAGCTAAACTCTGTAGGCTAGTCCTCCTGTGTGCCATGGATGGGCCTTGTAACCGGAGATAACCACCCTGAGGGTGAGGGGGGGGGGGGGGTATGGGGGTGTGGGGGGGGGTCTGTGTTTGTCAGCCAATGCCCTTTTAATATTGCACTGCTCATCCGATGTCACAGTAGTACAACAGAATAAGGGCTTTGGACAACAACAACATTTTACGCCGTCTCTTTAAATCAATTCAATTTATTCCACGAATCCCCCCCACAAATGCTGCTGCTTGTCAACTGTGTCTCCACACAGGACCGGGGGAGCGAGCCCCCCACACAGGACCGGGGGAGCGAGCCCCCACACAGGACCGGGGGAGCGAGCCCCCACACAGGACCGGGGGAGCGAGCCCCCACCCAGGACCGGGGGAGCGAGCCCCCCACACAGGACCGGGGGAGCGAGCCCCCACACAGGACCGGGGGAGCGAGCCCCCCACACAGGACCGGGGGAGCGAGCCCCCCACACAGGACCGGGGGAACGAGCCCCCCACACAGGACCGGGGGAGCGAGCCCCCCCACAGGACCAGGGGAGCGAGCCCCCCACACAGGACCGGGGGAGCGAGCCCCCACACAGGACCGGGGGAGCGAGCCCCCCCACAGGACCAGGGGAGCGAGCCCCCCACACAGGACCGGGGGAACGAGCCCCCCACACAGGACCGGGGGAGCGAGCCCCCCACACAGGACCGGGGGAACGAGCCCCCCACACAGGACCGGGGGAGCGAGCCCCCCACACAGGACCGGGGGAGCGAGCCCCCCCACAGCGACGTGTCAGCCCCACCGTGGCCAGCAGACACTCGTCTTCTTCTGGTTTTAATTCGATTACAGCCGTAACAAGTCGAACAGCTCCATCATCACAGTGGTCTCATTTCACTAACCAAACTCGTCCCGCCCAGATAAACAGCCAACAACTAACAACCACAAACGAAACAGAGACATACAACACATAATAGTAGTATAGACACCTAGAATAAAATTATACTACTAACAGGCGATTTAAAAGAGAGAGAGAGAGAGAGAGAGAGAGAGAGAGAGAGAGAGAGAGAGAGAGAGAGAGAGAGAGAGAGAGAGAGACCAGGATCGAAGATCACAAGATAATTCAGTTACATTAATAATAATAATAATAATAATAATAATAATATTTTTAAAAAGCTTAGGCTGTCGTTAATTGCTAATAGCGAGTGTTTGGAGTTATAATACCTCATCTGTGTCACGTGTGGTCCGTTTAATTAAACAAGGCATATCGGATACACGCTGTGATTACAGCATTAACCCAGAGAACTGCAGCAGATTGTGAAGCCATATATTAACCAACTGTTCAAAACATATATATATATAGATTATTATTATTATTATTATTTTATTTTTAAAACGGTTGTTCTCCTGTTGTGACATGGTAAACTGTAACACGACGTGGTGGAGACGGAGGGGGGAGGGAGGGCAGGACAGATATAGGGCAAAGAGCACATTCCGCGATACAATACCAGAAACCTTCATTTAACACGGACTATTCTGGTCCCTTTGGCCAAAGTGGCAATTTGAAACCCTCCTGGTTTGGGAGGCGAGGGGCGGGGAGGGGAGGGGGGGGCCTGGGAGGGAGGGGGGGCCTGGGAGGAAGGGGGGGCTGGGAGGGCCTGGAAGGGAGGGGGGGGGCCTGGGGAGGGAGGGGCGGGGGGCTGGGAGGGCCTGGGAGGGAGGGGGGACCTGGGAGGGAGGGGGGGGGGGGGGCTGGGGAGGGGGGGGGGCCTGGGAGGAAGGGGGGGGGCTGGGAGGGCCTGGAAGGGAGGGGCTGGGAGGGGCTGGGAGGGAGGGGGGGGGCCTGGGAGGGAGGGGGGGGGGGGCCTGGGAGGGCCTGGGAGGGAGGGGGGGGGGCCTGGGAGGGCCTGGGAGGGAGGGGGGGGCCTGGGAGGGCCTGGAGGGAGGGGGGGGGCCTGGGAGGGAGGGAGGGGGGCCTGGGAGGGTCTGGGAGGGAGGGGGGCCTGGGAGGGTCTGGGAGGGAGGGGGGGGGGTCTGGGAGGGAGGGGTGGGTGGGGGTTGGGAGGGCTGGTATTTCCAGGCCACGGAGGGGGTTTGAATCATTCGCTAGTCTACAATCAAAGTCGGCATTTGGAGTTAAAAGACTCTGACTACAGCAGTCAAGCACAGGCCTGTAGGCAACAACAGCAACACACGTCTGTCTTCACATTTCAACTCCATAAAAAAAAAAAAAAACTTGCCAGTAAACAGGACCTCTCCACATGCGCACAGGGACCGGCTGTACAGGTCGACAACTGGTTGTGTTCAGGCCCTGTCGGGGTTGAACAGAGACTGCGTGTGGAAAGGAGAAATAGACCTACTATCTCTACCGCAGCCTCTACAATAAAGAACACAATGTCATGACTTATGCAGTGTAACTCTCGTATGATCATCATCCTGTATATATGTTCAGAAATGCAGGCTAACACACACAGGCCTATACGTATAGCCCACATCGTCTTATAGCAGAGAGAGAGAGAGAGAGAGAGAGAAGCACCAGTCCCATGCATGTGTGTGTAAGTCAGAGCTGAGCACCGCTGGCCAGGCTGGGGTGTTCCAGGGGGAATTCCATACTTGTCACATCCAGAGCAGGAACGGCATCCACCTTCAAACACACGCATGTGTGCGTCCACTGGTCAATCACACCCCTAACCCTAATGCACCTCTCCCACTGGTCACTCACACCCCTAACCCTAATGCACCTCTCCCATCTCTCTATCGCCACACACACACACACACACACACACACACACTCACTCGCTCACTCTACTTCAAACTACTTCAGCTCGTACCCCTCCCAGCCCCTAACCCCTCGTACCCCTCCCAGCCCCTAACCCCTCGTACCCCTCCCAGCCCCTAACCCCTCGTACCCCTCCCAGCCCCCTAACCCCTCGTACCCCTCCCAGCCCCTAACCCCTCGTACCCCTCCCAGCCCCTAACCCCTCGTACCCCACATCCCCCCGTACCGCCGCGAGCTCTGCCACCGTGCAGGATGATGATGATGATGATGAAGATGATGATGATGATGCTACTCACGCGCAAAAAGGCCCCCGGGTTTCATGAATGGTACCTGGCCGAGGGAGGGAGGGAGGGAGGGAGGGAGGAGAGAGGGAGGGAGGGAGGGAGAGAGAGAGGGAGGGAGGGAGGGGAGAGAGGGAGGGAGGGAGGGAGCGAGGGAGGGAGGGAGGGAGCGAGGGAGGGTGGGAGGGAGGGAGGGAGGGAGGGAGGGAGGGAGGAGGGAGCGAGGGAGGGTAGGGAGGGAGGGAGGAGGAGGGAAGAGAGCGAGCGAGGGAGGGGAGGGAGGGAGCGAGGGAGGGAGGGAGGGAGGGGAGCGAGGGAGGGAGGGAGGGAGCGAGGGAGGGAGGGAGGGAGCGAGGGAGGGAGGGAGGGAGGGAGCGAGGGAGGGAGGGAGGGAGGGAGGGAGGGAGGGAGCGAGGGAGGGAGGGAGCGAGGGACAATCCTTTGAAGGCAGCAGCAGAAGAAGAAGAAGGGAACCAACAAAAAAAAAGAAGTAAAGTTGACAATAAGCCTCTGACTGAGAATAGAACACGGTGCGTCTCCCCTGTATTCCCGGTGGCGCGTGGTCGCGTTGTCTCCCAAATAGAAAAAGGTTATTTAGTCTCCGCGGCCAGCCTCACGGCCTCACAGCCTCCGAGCTCGGGACTCCATCTTTGACTAGTTGACATTCAGCTCCTGCTGAAGCGAATTCCTTATTTGCATGCCTATTTCCCATTGGCCCGTTTCTGCGCTAGTCTTTGCCGCGTGACGCGCCATTGGTCGGATTTGGAGATGTTTAACTTTATTATCGGCCTCGGGATTGGTCGCAGGGTTGGACGCGTCACCGTATGGTTTTATTTTAACAATGAACACACGGGTTCTGTTCCTCCATTCACACATTCCTCATTACCCGCCACCGTGGAAGTGCGCGAGATTATCTTATTTCTCTCTTCCGTTGTGACTTTTACGGAATAATCACCTTTGCCAATATAGGCAATATACATTCTGAATACACACACACAGACACACAGACACACAGACAGACACACACACACACACACACACACACACACACAGACACAGACAGACACACACACACACACACACACACACACACACGCACGCGCACACACACACACACACACACACACACACACACACACACACACACACACACACACACACACACACACACACGCACACACACCCGTATGCTACACGTAGAATACAAGTTTGGGGACTTTATTCTCCTCTAGGCTACTCAACAGCTTCTTTGAATGTTAATCATTAACTTGTGTTAGTTAGTCATATATGAAGAGAAAATGTGCAGAAAAAATGGTGACTGTCGTTCAAAAGAACTGACGTCTCAGGGTGAATACCCCCCACACAGAGACACGGAAGCTGCTATACGACTTGTGCGTAATTACGCGTAATTCTAAATAATTCGTTTTCATTCCGCACGAGAAAAAAAGAATTAACCCTTCAAAGCTGCGTGATATTTTTTGAATCCCCCACAGCATATGCCACAGAAACGACAAAGCCCCCACACATTTGAGATAAAAACATAATCTACACTATAGCGTTGAATCTGAACTTTAAAGTGAACTTTAAATTGTCACTTATTGGTGCAAAAAAAAAAAACTTTTAATAGGCTATGAAATTAAATAATATTTAATATTTAAAAAATACACATTAAACACGACGGCTGTGTTCCGCGTAAAAGGTTGCTAGGATACAACGTAAAAGGTTGCTAGGATACAACGTAAAAGGTTGCTAGGATACATTCGTTAATTAGCTCTGAGAGCGTCAGAGTTTGATTGATTGATTGAAAACGTTATTAGAAGATTTGCAGAAGTAGGTACATGAAAGTACATATTACATACAAGGTCATCTAAAAGGATAAAAACCCAAGAAAGCCACTGGCTTATTTCAATTGGGGTCCTTGATTTTCAATTCATCGTTACATGTAAGACAGACAGGGAAAAAAAAAGAAAAAAATAAATAAATAAATAGTACTATCTACAAGATAATACAGACAAATAACTATTACTATCTACAAGATAAAAAATACATCCATCATGGGAAGAACAATACTAGATATACAATACAACAAAACATCAGGTATGTACAGCGGGTAGGACAGGTGGGGACATACACCACAGGTGGGGGCGGGGGACAAAACACAAAGTATGTACAGTGGGTAGTTCGGGTCTTTTAATCTGATTTTTGATTTTTGATTTAGAGGGTCCAGTTACGGATTGCAGCCTCCTGTAAATGTTTTTTGAGAGTGGTTTTGAAGGTGGGCAGTGTTTTGCACTCCTTTAAGATTATAGGAAGGGCGTTCCACATTTTTACTGCATAGTTTGCAAACGAGTTTAACCCCTTGTTTGTGGTGCAACGCGGTTGAACGTGGTTCGTGGAGCTTCCTCTGTGTGGACGTTGTTCACTTTTTGGAAGTATGTTGACAGGTACTTGGGTGTCTTTGTGGTGTAGCGTATCTTGAAGACCAGGCCCAGTGCAAGCTGCTGCACTCTGTCAACTACTCGTAGCCAATCAAGGCTCAAAAAATGAGCAGCGGTTAGATGTGTCCTAGGGTTGAGGCCTAGCAGAAGCCTAACCAGTTTATTTTGGGCTGTCTGGAGTCTTGTTTTATGGGCCTTTGTGGTTCTATAGTACCATGATGTTACGGCATAGTCGAAGTGACATTGAATGTAATATCCTCTTTTCTTGTGATATTAATGTTACCCACTTTTATTTTAAAATGTGAGTGACTGCCTCTTGTCCAATCAAATTACTTGGTCCCTTTATGACGTTGACCCAGTGTGCGCTCCGGCGAATTTACGAACGCAGGCAACGTAAAAGGCTAGGTGCAGGCTACAGGATATATGCTATATGCTATATGCTACGGGGCTACATGCTACAGGCTACAGGATATATGCTATATGCTACGGGCTACAGGCTACAGGATATATGCTATGCTATGGGGCTACATGCAGGGCTGCCAAGTCTCACGCAATCACCGTGAGACACACGCATTTCAACCAGTTCTCACGCTCTCACGCCGCAACTCTATTTCTCACGGCGAGAAATAACAATTCGTTTTACGGGACTTTTATTTTTGAAATTCCTTGAAAGAAAGCTACCGGACATGAGTTTCGTGACGTCCTCTTTCTGCACTCGCGTTATTATGCTTGCGCGTGCGCAGTCGGAGCGGCAGGCGAGCGTTGCATCTGTGTTCACTGCAGCATGAAGCGGACGGCCAGAACGGTAGGTACATCTCACCTCATTCGAATTAGAATCCTGGTTCTTGATAAAAAATTGAATCACTTAACTGCTTGCGAGGTAATTGATACTGTGAGCTCGTAATTGTAAAACTAAAACTGTGAACAGTGAGCTCGTAAAAGGATATTTAGCGAAGTACGATGTTGGCCCTGGTGGTGGGCGTGGGGGGGGGGCGATGTTTCAGACCAGACGGATTTTCTTGTTCTTTTTATGTCATGTTTAGTTGTAAAAACTACCTCAAATCAGCACTTCTGAATGATGATTTTGAATCATCATTGCATTTTGTCTGTTTAAAGATGAATGAATGATGAATGAATGAATGAATGAATGAATGGTCTTTATTGTCATTGATATAGTACA
>NW_027663100.1:43268-45768 GCF_963989245.1 Nansenia antarctica | reverse complement strand
GAATCACAACAGAAGAAACGGTATACAGTTAAAGAGATTCAAAAGTTCTTGCAAACAACAAAAAACACAAGGAAAGTAGAAATTAGAGATTATTTTGAAGACGAGGAGATGTTTGTTAACTCAGCAAGAAGCCAAATGAGAGTGAGGAGCAATGAGGGTGGGGGGTACACTTCCCAGGAGGTTTTTAGGCTGAAGAAAATCGTACAAAAATTCAATAAAACACACAATGAAGGGAAATCAGAATCCGGGTAGTTTAGGACGGTTCCAAGGTTTTTTTTCCTGTTGTACACTCCTTTTATATATAATGAGTGATATCAAGGTTTCCACACTTAATGTAAATGGAGCCAGAGATATGAGGAAGAGAGCAAACTTGTTTGAACTCTGTAAATTGAAGAGATGCGATGTAGTGATGGTTCAAGAAACGCACAGTGACCCTTTAAATGAAATTGACTGGAGGAAAGAATGGGATGGGGAAGTTGTTTTAAGCCACTTAAGTAACAGTAGTGGAGGTGTGGCTGTCCTTTTCGCCAGACATTTTATACCAAAATCTTTCGTTGTGGAAGAAAATATTAAGGGTAGGTTGTTGATAGTTAAAGCCAAATATGAGCTTTTTAATATTGTTTTTGTAAATGTTTATGCTCCAAATATAGGACCCACCAGGGTTCAGTTTTTAAGTGAACTTGGAGTAGTGTTAGGTCAGTGTGAGCCTGAAGACTTCTTATTTTTGGGAGGTGATTTTAATTGTACAGAGGATGATCAGATAGATAGGAACCACAGTGAACCACATCCTGCTTCAAAACATGCTATGAAGCAGCTTGTGAACACTAACAATTTAATTGATGTATGGAGGGGAATCCATGATAAACAAAGACAATACACTTGGGCTCATTGCAGAGAGAGTCGTTTTTCTATGGCCAGATTAGATAGGTTTTATTGTTTTAAACATCACTTTAGTACTGTGAAAGAGTGCAGGATAATACCTGTAGGTTTTTCTGATCATTCAATGGTAACATGTAATGTTTTTATTGCCAATGTAAAGCACAAGTCTGCATATTGGCATTTTAACACGGCTTTGCTTTTAGATGTGAATTTTAAGGAAACGTTTGTTTTTTTTTGGAAAGTTTTTAGAACTAGGAAAGGAGAGTTTGCATCCTTGAAACAGTGGTGGGATTGTGGGAAAGTAGAGATTCGACAGCTTTGTCAACAGTACGCTCTCAGTGTTTCTTGTAACATCACCAAATTGATGAGAGATCTGGAGATTGAAATAGTGGAGATGCAAGCTTCTGCAGAGTCCACAGGAAATCGAGGGTATAATGAAGACCTCAAATTCAAAAAAGCTGTACTGGCAGACTTGTTGGGCACTAGAACACAGGGGGCGCTGGTCCGGTCACGTTTTCAGAATGTCGCGCTGATGGATTCGCCAACAAAGTTCTTTTTCAGTTTGGAAAAAAGAAATGGACAGAGCAGGTGTATCCATGCTCTCCGTTCGGATACAGGGCAGGTTCTAACTGAAGCCAGGGATATCCGGCGGAGGGCTGTTGATTTTTATGCTCACTTGTTTAAAAGTGAATATGAGGAGGATGAATCTGCTTTTGAATCCTTCTGCAGTGGTTTACCTATTGTTTCAAAGGAGAGCAATAAGGAGTTGGAGGAACCTTTGACTGCAGAGGAGGTGGATGTAGCATTGCAGAGCATGCAGGGGGGAAAGGCTCCTGGGATAGATGGGCTCCCACCAGAGTTCTATAGAGCATTCTGGAATGAATTGAAAGAGGATGTGTTGGAGGTCTTTAATGAGAGTTTTGAGGACTCTTTGCTGCCTCAGAGTTGCAGGAGAGCAGTTCTAGCTCTGTTGCCCAAAAAAGGAGACCTCCAAGAAATAAAGAACTGGAGACCAGTGTCGCTTTTATGTTGCGAATATAAGTTGCTGTCTAAAGTCCTAGCCAACAGACTGAAAAAGGTGATGGACCAGGTCATCCATAGGACACAAACGTACTGTGTGCCTGGCAGGTCCATTGTTGACAATGTGTCATTAATTCGAGATCTTTTGGAAGTCTCTGGTACAGCGGGTTTTGAAGCGGGTCTGGTTTCTTTGGACCAGGAAAAGGCTTTTGATCGGGTTGAGCACCAATACCTGTGGAAAGTGTTAAAAAGGTTTGGCCTCAGCCCTGGTTTTATTGCCAAGATTAAGGTGATGTATGAAGACATTGAGAGCGTGCTGAAAATTAATGGGGTTTTAAGTAAACCTTTTAAAGCAACGAGAGGTGTAAGACAGGGTTGCTCCATGTCTGGTATGCTGTATGCTTTTTCCATTGAACCTATGTTGCACAATGTACGTTTTAACATAAATGGCCTGTTTTTACCTGATTTTAATACACATTTTATTTTATCTGCATATGCAGATGATATTGTTGTGATCATTAAAAACCAGCAAGATGTGACGGTTTTGGGCAAAATTGTTGAAACTTTTGGAAAGTTGTCAGCTGCGAAAGTGAATTGGGCA
>NW_027663100.1:28268-38268 GCF_963989245.1 Nansenia antarctica | reverse complement strand
GGGGGTATCTCTGTGTGTGTGGGGGTATCTCTGTGTGTGTGGGGGGGTATCTCTGTGTGTGTGTGGGGGTATCTCTGTGTGTGGGGGGGTATCTCTGTGTGTGGGGGGGTATCTCTGTGTGTGGGGGGGTATCTCTGTGTGTGGGGGGGGGGTATCTCTGTGTGGGGGGGGGTATCTCTGTGTGTGGGGGGGTATCTCTGTGTGTGGGGGGGTATCTCTGTGTGTGGGGGGGGTATCTCTGTGTGTGGGGGGGGTATCTCTGTGTGGGGGGGGTATCTCTGTGTGTGGGGGGGGTATCTCTGTCTCTGTGTGGGGGGGGTATCTCTGTGTGTGGGGTATCTGGTCCTGTCCAGTTGTGGCGGAGCAGGTCTGGGTCCACAGAGGAGCAGGTCTGGGTCCACAGAGGAGCAGGTCTGGGTCCACAGAGGAGCAGGTCTGGGTCCACAGAGGAGCAGGTCTGGGTCCACAGAGGAGCAGGTCTGGGTCCACAGAGGAGCAGGTCTGGGTCCACAGAGGAGCAGGTCTGGGTCCACAGAGGAGCAGGTCTGGGTCCACAGAGGAGCAGGTCTGGGTCCACAGACAGACGTGTGTCTGGGGTTGCTTCACTTCACATATTTACTGTGAGGGAATTGTGCAATGTTACATAACACAGTAGTACACTATATGGCCAGGCACACGTTGCCAGTCGGGAACGCACACAGAACACACACACACACACACACGCACGCACACACACACACACACACACACACACACACACACACACACACACACACACACACACTGCAACTGAATTCAGTTGTTTTCAAAGAAGTTTAAGGCTTAATTATGAACAAAAATTATTTAGCACACATTAAAAAAAAGCTACCAGAAAAAGCTAGATAAAAAATAAATAAATACATTAGATGAAAACAACAACTTTCAGCTAATGAAATTGTAATATTCTGATCCGTAGAAAAATCGAGGTGCAATAAAGTGCAATGACACAGAAAAAAGGTACCGAACACAGTAAGAAAAAACACTAAACCAGCTTATGCCTTTAATGAGTTCTCCCCGGTAACTAGAGTCAGCTGGGTTAGTGTTGGCGGGTGTATGAATTTCAATCAGGATTCAGAACATCCCATTCCACTGACACATGCCTTCTCTATTTGAACGACCACATCAACCATGAGGTGGACTCGGGCAAGTACTGCGGCATGGTCATGCTGGACCTCCAGAAGGCCTTCGACACAGTAGATCACCACATATTGTTAGATAAACTGAAAGCAATTGGGTTCGATAGAACATCGGTGAGCTGGATGCAATCCTACTTAGAGGGGAGGGAACAGGTGGTTAGTGTGAACGGAACACTGTCCCCCCCCCTCCCAGTGACCTGCGGCGTTCCACAAGGAAGCATTTTGGGACCTTTACTGTTCCTAATATATGTGAATGACATGTCATCAGCATGTGATTGCAATTTGTTCCTGTTCGCGGATGACTCGGCTCTGCTGGTCTCTGACAGGGACATATTGCAGGTGGAAAAAGCGCTAAGCACTGAACTGAGTAGAATCTGCATCTGGCTAGCTGACAATAAACTATCAATACACCTAGGTAAAACTGAAACCATCCTATACGGATCCCCATCTAAACTCAGAAAGGCTGAAAATTTTAAAATAAAAGTGGGTAACATTAATATCACAAGAAAAGAGGATATTACATACCTGGGCTCCATCTTAGAGGCAAATCTTTCCGGAGATAAAATGGCAGCAAAAGTAATCAAAAAAGTTAACCATAGAACTAGATTCTTGTACAGGATATCCTCACTTGTCAGTAAAAACACACTGAGGACCCTATCAGGAGCTCTCATTCAATGTCACTTCGACTATGCCGTAACATCATGGTACTATAGAACCACAAAGGCCCATAAAACAAGACTCCAGACAGCCCAAAATAAACTGGTTAGGCTTCTGCTAGGCCTCAACCCTAGGACACATCTAACCGCTGCTCATTTTTTGAGCCTTGATTGGCTACGAGTAGTTGACAGAGTGCAGCAGCTTGCACTGGGCCTGGTCTTCAAGATACGCTACACCACAAAGACACCCAAGTACCTGTCAACATACTTCCAAAAAGTGAACAACGTCCACACATACAACACCAGAGGAAGCTCCACGAACCACGTTCAACCGCGTTGCACCACAAACAAGGGGTTAAACTCGTTTGCAAACTATGCAGTAAAAATGTGGAACGCCCTTCCTATAATCTTAAAGGAGTGCAAAACACTGCCCACCTTCAAAACCACTCTCAAAAAACATTTACAGGAGGCTGCAATCCGTAACTGGACCCTCTAAATCAAAAATCAGATTAAAAGACCCGAACTACCCACTGTACATACTTTGTGTTTTGTCCCCCGCCCCCACCTGTGGTGTATGTCCCCACCTGTCCTACCCGCTGTACATACCTTATGTTTTGTTGTATTGTTCTTCCCATGATGGATGTGTGTTTATCTTGTAGATAGTAATAGTTATTTGTCTGTATTATCTTGTAGATAGTACTAGCTTTTTTGTCTGTCTTACATGTAACGATGAATTGAGAATCAAGGACCCCAATTGAAATAAGCCAGTGGCTTTCTTGGGTTTTTATCCTGTTAGTTGACCTTGTATGTAATATGTACTTTCATGTACCTACTTCTGCAAATCTTCTAATAAAGTTTTCAATCAATCAATCAATCAATCAAGTAACTAGAGTCAGCTGGGTTAGTGCTGGTGGGTAGTAACTAGAGTCAGCTGGGTTAGTGTTGGTGGGTAGTAACTAGAGTCAGCTGGGTTAGTGTTGGTGGGTAGTAACTAGAGTCAGCTGGGTTAGTGCATGTTGGTGGGTAGTAACTAGAGTCAGCTGGGTTAGTGTTGGTGGGTAGTAACTAGAGTCAGCTGGGTTAGTGTTGGTGGGTAGTAACTAGAGTCAGCTGGGTTAGTGTTGGTGGGTAGTAACTAGAGTCAGCTGGGTTAGTGTTGGTGGGTAGTAACTAGAGTCAGCTGGGTTAGTGTTGGTGGGTAGTAACTAGAGTCAGCTGGGTTAGTGTTGGCGGGTAGTAACTAGAGTCAGCTGGGTTAGTGTTGGCGGGTAGTAACTAGAGTCAGCTGGGTTAGTGTTGGCGGGTAGTAACTAGAGTCAGCTGGGTTAGTGTTGGTGGGTAGTAACTAGAGTCAGCTGGGTTAGTGTTGGTGGGTAGTAACTAGAGTCAGCTGGGTTAGTGTTGGTGGGTAGTAACTAGAGTCAGCTGGGTTAGTGGTGGTGGGTAGTAACTAGAGTCAGCTGGGTTAGTGTTGGTGGGTAGTAACTAGAGTCAGCTGGGTTAGTGCTGGTGGGTAGTAACCAGAGTCAGCTGGGTTAGTGTTGGTGGGTAGTAACTAGAGTCAGCTGGGTTAGTGTTGGTGGGTAGTAACCAGAGTCAGCTGGGTTAGTGTTGGTGGGTAGTAACTAGAGTCAGCTGGGTTAGTGGTGGTGGGTAAGTACTTCCACTCTTTGAAAACGGGGTTTCCACCTCTGACTGCAAGTAAACAAATCATTTGTCACCAAGTTTTCCTGCGAGAAACTCTCATGATGGGCAGAGGCAAAGATCTCTCCCTCCCAAGACCTCCACAACAAGACAGCTGAGCAGCGTAGTAATGGCGCTGGTTACCGACAGATTTCTCAACTCCATGTTCCAATAACATATATATATAAGCACCATACAATAATATATTCATAAGCACCATATATATAATATATATACATAAGCACCATACATTGTGTGTAATATATACTGTATATAAGCACCATACATTGGGGTCATTATCCGCAAGTTTAAGGGACATCATTCGACCATCAACCGGCCAACCGCACAGGAGCAGATCCTTGCAAGATGTCTGACCGGGCGGTCAGAAAGTTAGTCGGAAGAGTCAAGCCCAAGAGCCAAGGACCACTCCAGCAGAGCTCCAGAAAGACCTGGAAGCAGCGGGTAGAGTTGTCACAAAAAACAAGGACAGGCATGCATGCAGCTGTCCTGGTACACACACACACACACACACACACACACCTCCATGCACTCCACCACCCCGGTCCTGATCAGGAGACCCCGTTACTGAGGAGAGGGCATGTTGAAGGCATGTTGAAGGCATGTTGAAGGCATGTTGAAGGCATGTTGAAGGCATGTTGAAGGCATGTTGAAGGCATGTTGAAGGCATGTTGAAGGCACGTTGAAGGCATGTTGAAGGCACGTTGAATCTCGTTTGAAGTTCGCTCCAGAACTTTTGGAGAATCCTGTAGATTACTGGAAGAATGTATTCTGGTCAGGCAAGAAAAATGTTATAAATTCGGCAACTATACGTGTTAGGATGTTAGGATGTTATAGGATGAGAAGTTCACATGCTCTTCACATGGTACTGGTGAAATCCACATTATTGAAGCCAATTGGCATAAGTCAACTGCCAGACTTAAATCCAACAGAAACAGCTGCAATGGAAATATGTTGAATTAAAATACTAAAATAAAATAGTAAAATACTTCCCCGACTGTAAGTCAAATTCAACTTCAAACTTGTGGATGTATGAAGACCTGATCCAGATGAGTCTAGGTGCTCTGTCTGTTAACACATTCAGACATTCATCCACTCCCTAACCCTAACCCTGTCTGTTAACACATTCAGACATTCATCCACTCCCTAACCCTAACCCTGTCTGTTAACACATTCAGACATTCATCCACTCCCTAACCCTAACCCTGTCTGTTAACACATTCAGACATTCATCCACTCCCTAACCCTAACCCTGTCTGTTAACACATTCAGACATTCATCCACTCCCTAACCCTAACCCTGTCTGTTAACACATTCAGACATTCATCCACTCCCTAACCCTAACCCTGTCTGTTAACACATTCAGACATTCATCCACTCCCTAACCCTAACCCTGTCTGTTAACACATTCAGACATTCATCCACTCCCTAACCCTAACCCTGTCTGTTAACACATTCAGACATTCATCCACTCCATTTAGAAAGTGATCGAATAAACACACATTAACGTATTTGGGTGTAAATAGTTTAGCTTAGCATAAGGTTAAGTAGGCCTTTCAGGAGACTGACATTCACAACGAGCTCGGGAAAGCAAGGGGCGGGACATCCGGCCTCTTGACTGATGTCAGAAAAGCACGTCTTGATTGACAGCTGCGTTGGGTTAGATAATGGAAAGTGTATGAGGAATAATATGAGGCCTATATATATATATATATTATGTTACGGTACATGTGGGAAAACTAGGGTTAGGGTTAGGTGCTAGGGTGACTTGGTACATGCTGGCATGTCTAACCCTAACCCTAACCCTAACCCTAACCCTACCCCTAATCCTAATCCTAACCTTAACCCTAACCTTAACCCTAACCCTAACCCTAACCCTAACCTTAACCCTAACCTTAACCCTAACCCTAACCTTAACCCTACCCCTAATCCTAACCCTAACCCTAACCCTGTCTGTTAACACATTCAGACATTCATCCACTCCATTTAGAAAGTGATCGAATAAACACACATTAACGTATTTGGGTGTAAATAGTTTAGCTTAGCATAAGTAGGTTAAGTAGGCCTTTCAGGAGACTGACATTCACAACGAGCTCGGGAAAGCAAGGGGCGGGACATCCGGCCTCTTGACTGATGTCAGAAAAGCACGTCTTGATTGACAGCTGCGTTGGGTTAGATAATGGAAAGTGTATGAGGAATAATATGAGGCCTATATATATATATATATTATGTTACGGTACATGTGGGAAAACTAGGGTTAGGGTTAGGTGCTAGGGTGACTTGGTACATGCTGGCATGTCTAACCCTAACCCTAACCCTAACCCTAACCCTACCCCTAATCCTAATCCTAACCTTAACCCTAACCCTAACCCTAACCTTAACCCTAACCCTAACCCTAACCCTAACCTTAACCCTAACCTTAACCCTAACCCTAACCTTAACCCTACCCCTAATCCTAACCCTAACCCTAACCGTAGCACCCTAGCACCTAACCCTAACCCTAGTTTTCCCACATGTACCGTAACATATATATATATATATACAAGTGGACATAGACAGACATAGAACGAATTCAACAGATACGCCGTCGGAAGCTTTTAGCTGCCTTTAAGAAACCACACAACGCCAACTACGGGTCCGAACATAGGCTGATCCGTTCACAGTGTGACAGACAATTATATGATACAAACAGGATATGATCTCATTAATTCCCACGCGTCATTCTAAGTTGTAGGACTTGTATAACCGTGTGTTGTTGTGTAATAATGTGTGTAACCGTGTGTTGTTGTGTAATAATGTGTATAACGATAAGCAGAAACGCTGCTGTGTTGTAAAAGAAGAGAAGAAGAGAGAGTCTTCACGGAATGACGTGTTTCAAACCCGGAGTCATAACTGCTTCACACACACGCACACACACACACGCACACACACACACACACACACACACACACACACCGGAGTCATAACTGCTTCTGAGGGGGTGCGTGAGAAGGATAGAGAGACCTATAGGCTATAGTCAACACACACACACACACACGCACGTACACACACACACACACACACACACACGCACGCACGCACGCACGCACACACACCCACACACACCCACACAGGCACAGCTCACTCCACCGCCACCTCTCTCTCTCTCTCTCTCTCTCTCTCTCACACACACACGCACGCACGCACACCCACACACACCCACACACACCCACACAGGCACAGCTCACTCCACCGCCACCTCTCTCTCTCTCTCTCTCTCACACACACACACACACACACACACACACATCACGCGTTCTCCGGTCCCTATGGCAGTTGTACATTGGCCCCTCGCACCGCGAGCGTGTTCGGGCGAACAGCACAGATATCAACAGGCTTCACTTACTTAACTGACAGCATATTTACTACTGCGTTCGTAATTTCGCGTCTGAGAGTCTGACCAGCACTCATGGAATACCTCTTGGCCAATCAAATTAGCCTACTTTGGACCCTTTATGACGTTTATGACCCAGTGTGGGGCTCCGGCGCTCTCCGAGCGAATTTAGGAACGCAGCAGCCTATGCTTTCACCTCGCTGTCAAGACAAGACAGTCACCAAGACAGTCACCAAGACAGTCACCAAGACAGTCACTAAGACAGTCACCAAGACAGTCATCAAGACAGTCACCAAGACAGTCACCAAGACAGTCACCAAGACAGTCACCAAGACAGTCACCAAGAGACAGTCACCAAGACAGTCACCAAGACAGTCACCAAGACAGTCACCAAGACAGTCACCAAGAGACAGTCACCAAGACAGTAGCCTATACGGTGTTTCGTTTGGGCCTAAACCGTCCAATCAAATCTTACGCAATTAAATGCACGTATGTCTAATAACGAGACACGGCGGTTAATTAAAGATCGCGTAGTTTGGCTGTCATGTACTTTTCTGTGTTTGAAAACACACACACACACACACACAACAATGTTGACTACGAGGCGCCAACGTGTCACATTGTGCCTCTGAGCCAATCCAAATCGAAAGAATTCAGGGGGAACGATTTTGCACACCCTTAACCCCTTTATGAAACCTTAACACCCTTAATGAAACATAGCAAGGTACTGTTACGATACATGGTAAGAAATCAAACAAAGGATAATACTTATACAAATAAAGTGAATAACAGGCTGATAGTCTTTGATATCTGCACTCTGGTTGACTGAGTAACAAGTGAAAAAGAATGATGTAACGTTAATGTTACAGCTAGTAAACATGGAGTAACCACATTAAGTATGCCCTTATGGTAGTATGTATGTATACAGAACATGATTCAAATCTATCCTAAGATGTAACGCTAACTAACTATGTTTGTTTAATGTCCCAGGGGGAATTTGATTTCACAGTACTATACACAGGCCAACAATACATGTAATATATCGTCATATAACACAGGACAAGACTCTAAATACAATATAAGTGGTGAGCACAGAGTCTGCCCTGATATACATACTGTAACATAACTAGCCTCAGCCCATCAATTATGTAATTCTATACAAATATAAATGATGGTGACTGACGTGTGTGTGTGTGTGTGTGTGTGTGTTTACCGTCTATTTTGTAATACAGCCTTTTGTCCGCTTTAAGGTGGTGGTAAGTTGAAGGTTGAAGGCAATTTTTTGCACATTATATTCTCCCTCTGGGCTAAGCCCCGGATCTCCTACAATCCTAAATCCGCCTCTGAACTCCAACATGTATTTGCAAAAATGGTATCATTATTATTAGGCTATTATTACTACTATAATTATTTCATTTGTGTTATAATAATAATAAATATAATAATAATAATAATAATGATTATTATTATTATTAGTAGTAGTAGTAGTGTTATTATTATTATGATTATTATCAGAATTCGTATTGTTGTTATTATTGTAATCATTGTTGTTATTATTATTGTTAGTAATATTATTGTTATTATTATTATTATTATTATTATTGTTGTTGTTGTTGTTGTTTTCAATCATTCAGTATACTCTGTTGATTTCTGTGATCAGGAGCACTTTGAGCTGCAACGTTTGCAGGAAACTTAACAAATAAACAGTTATTATTATTATTATTGTTATTGTTGTTGTTATTATTATTGTTATTATTATTATTATTGTTATGATTGTTATTATTGTTATTATTATTATTATTTTAGTTGTTATGGATGTAATTGTGACCTATATATATATATTCTTCTGCTGGTTATTTCAGGGTCGTTGTTGTGATACTGAATGCATTTATTTGATGACTAACAGTTTCATTTACAGTTTGATTTAATGGAAGTGGTTCTGCAGCTTTTAAAGAGACCAGTGGAGATGTGGCAGTTTGGAATCATATTTCTAAAACATCACAATAATTACTTCCATCAGTTACTTGCTATGAACAGACTTACAAACAAAAACATTCCCCTGTCTTTTCGATACAAATAATTTTAATTAATTAAAATAGTTCAAAATATATTCCAATGGTCTTCTGTAGTTCTAGCCGTTCTGAGGACCATGACTGAGTCACATTTCAACACAAAACACAAAACAAAGGTTTCTGGTGTTATTTGACCAAAATCTTCCAGGGATATAAATATATAATGCTGTTTGTTTGTTTTACACTATTGAACATTGGAGGGATACATCTAGAACAAGAGAGAACATTTATTATTATTAGTAATAATAATAATAATAATAGTAATAATAATAATAACTTTCTATTTGTATACCACTTTTCCTGCAAACGTTGCAGCTCAAAGTGCTTTAATGAGTTCCATAACCTCTTTAGCTGGAAATTGTTCTAATTTCCTCCTAAAAACCCCCAAAATAAAACAGCTTATAGTTATAACATGAGAAATGTCCAGAGACAGAATCAGGATACAGTTTGATAGGTGACACCTTGTTCTGTGTGGATATGCTCAGACCATAGTTCTGAATAACATACTACACATGATAAAGAAAAAAAGTAAACAATAATGAAATTAATAATGAAAGGAAAGCAGAATTCCAGAGTGGAGCTTAGAGGGTTAAACTGCAGGTAGTCCCCTCATCTCTGGGGCTGCTCTCTCGTGGCTGCTAGTGTCAGAGCAGAAGCTCATGTACTCATTCTAAAATTACATAAAATAACACAATCTGATCTGAACTTGTTTCATCAATGTTCCTGTGTGTGTGTGTGTGTGTGTGTGTGTGTGTGTGTGTGATGCTTCTAGAACATACAGAAATACAAAGCTTCTGGAAAAACAATCGCAATAAATAGTTTTTTCTAGAAAAAAGCACTAAAAGAGAGAGAGAGGGAGGAAGAGAGGGAGGAAAGAGGGAGGGAGGGAGTGAGGGGAGGGAGGAGGGAGAGAGAGGGAGGGAGGAGGGAGTGAGGGGAGGGAGGAGGGAGAGAGAGGGAGGGAGGAGGGAGAGAGAGAGGAGAGGGGGAGGGAGGAGGGAGGGAGAGAGGGAGGAGGGAGCG
>NW_027663100.1:15000-17500 GCF_963989245.1 Nansenia antarctica | reverse complement strand
TCCCCGCCCCCGCCCCCCTCTCTCTCCCCGCCCTCCCTCTCTCTCCCCGCCCCCCCTCTCTCTCCCTGCCCCCCCTCTCTCTCCCCGCCCCCCCTCTCTCTCCCTGCCCCCCCTCTCTCTCCCCGCCCCCCCTCTCTCTCCCCGCCCCCCCTCTCTCTCCCCTCCCCCCCTCTCTCTCCCCGCCCCCCCTCTCTCTCCCTGCCCCCCCTCTCTCTCCCCGCCCCCCCTCTCTCTCCCTGCCCCCCCTCTCTCTCCCTGCCCCCCCTCTCTCTCCCCGCCCCCCCTCTCTCTCCCTGCCCCCCCTCTCTCTCCCTGCCCCCCCTCTCTCTCCCCGCCCCCCCTCTCTCTCCCCGCCCCCCCTCTCTCTCCCCGCCCCCCCTCTCTCTCCCCGCCCCCCCTCTCTCTCCCTGCCCCCCCTCTCTCTCCCTGCCCCCCCTCTCTCTCCCCTCCCCCCCTCTCTCTCCCCGCCCCCCCTCTCTCTCCCTGCCCCCCCTCTCTCTCCCTGCCCCCCCTCTCTCTCCCCGCCCCCCCTCTCTCTCCCCGCCCCCCCTCTCTCTCCCTGCCCCCCCTCTCTCTCCCCGCCCCCCCTCTCTCTCCCCGCCCCCCCTCTCTCTCCCCGCCCCCCCTCTCTCTCCCTGCCCCCCCTCTCTCTCCCTGCCCCCCCTCTCTCTCCCCGCCCCCCCTCTCTCTCCCCGCCCCCCCTCTCTCTCCCCTCCCCCGCCCCCCCTCTCTCTCCCCGCCCCCCCTCTCTCTCCCCTCCCCCCCTCTCTCTCCCCTCCCCCCCTCTCTCTCCCCGCCCCCCCTCTCTCTCCCCTCCCCCGCCCCCCCTCTCTCTCCCCGCCCCCCCTCTCTCTCCCTGCCCCCCCTCTCTCTCCCCGCCCCCCCTCTCTCTCCCCTCCCCCGCCCCCCCTCTCTCTCCCCGCCCCCCCTCTCTCTCCCCGCCCCCCCTCTCTCTCCCTGCCCCCCCTCTCTCTCCCTGCCCCCCCTCTCTCTCCCCGCCCCCCCTCTCTCTCCCCGCCCCCCCTCTCTCTCCCCGCCCCCCCTCTCTCTCCCCGCCCCCCCTCTCTCTCCCCGCCCCCCCTCTCTCTCCCTGCCCCCCCTCTCTCTCCCCGCCCCCCCTCTCTCTCCCCGCCCCCCCTCTCTCTCCCTGCCCCCCCTCTCTCTCCCCGCCCCCCCTCTCTCTCCCTGCCCCCCCTCTCTCTCCCCGCCCCCCCTCTCTCTCCCCGCCCCCCCTCTCTCTCCCTGCCCCCCCTCTCTCTCCCCGCCCCCCCTCTCTCTCCCTGCCCCCCCTCTCTCTCCCCGCCCCCCCTCTCTCTCCCTGCCCCCCCTCTCTCTCCCTGCCCCCCCTCTCTCTCCCCTCCCCCCCTCTCTCTCCCTGCCCCCCCTCTCTCTCCCCGCCCCCCCTCTCTCTCCCCGCCCCCCCTCTCTCTCCCGCCCCCCCTCTCTCTCCCCGCCCCCCCTCTCTCTCCCCGCCCCCCCTCTCTCTCCCTGCCCCCCCTCTCTCTCCCTGCCCCCCCTCTCTCTCCCCGCCCCCCCTCTCTCTCCCCTCCCCCCCTCTCTCTCCCTGCCCCCCCTCTCTCTCCCCACCCCCCCTCTCTCTCCCCTCCCCCCCTCTCTCTCCCTGCCCCCCCTCTCTCTCCCCTCCCCCCCTCTCTCTCCCCTCCCCCGCCCCCCCTCTCTCTCCCTGCCCCCCCTCTCTCTCCCTGCCCCCCCTCTCTCTCCCCGCCCCCCCTCTCTCTCCCCGCCCCCCCTCTCTCTCCCCGCCCCCCCTCTCTCTCCCCTCCCCCCCTCTCTCTCCCTGCCCCCCCTCTCTCTCCCCGCCCCCCCTCTCTCTCCCCTCCCCCCCTCTCTCTCCCTGCCCCCCCTCTCTCTCCCCTCCCCCCCTCTCTCTCCCCTCCCCCCCTCTCTCTCCCCGCCCCCCCTCTCTCTCCCCTCCCCCGCCCCCCCTCTCTCTCCCCGCCCCCCCTCTCTCTCCCCTCCCCCCCTCTCTCTCCCCTCCCCCCCTCTCTCTCCCCGCCCCCCCTCTCTCTCCCCTCCCCCGCCCCCCCTCTCTCTCCCCGCCCCCCCTCTCTCTCCCTGCCCCCCCTCTCTCTCCCCGCCCCCCCTCTCTCTCCCCTCCCCCGCCCCCCCTCTCTCTCCCTGCCCCCCCTCTCTCTCCCTGCCCCCCCTCTCTCTCCCCGCCCCCCCTCTCTCTCCCCGCCCCCCCTCTCTCTCCCCGCCCCCCCTCTCTCTCCCTGCCCCCCCTCTCTCTCCCCGCCCCCCCTCTCTCTCCCCGCCCCGCCTCTCTCTCCCCGCCCCCCCTCTCTCTCCCTGCCCCCCCTCTCTCTCCCCGCCCCCCCTCTCTCTCCCTGCCCCCCCTCTCTCTCCCCGCCCCCCCTCTCTCTCCCCTCCCCCCCTCTCTCTCCCTGCCCCCCCTCTCTCTCCCCGCCCCCCCTCTCTCTCCCCTCCCCCCCTCTCTCTCCCTGCCCCCCCTCTCTCTCCCTGCCCCCCCTCTCTCTCC